>NW_006408562.1:2572836-2579900 GCF_000296735.1 Chrysochloris asiatica | reverse complement strand
GGAAGACCCCCAAAGAGATGGATTGGCCCGCTGGCAGCTGCAATGGATTCAAAATTAATAATTTTGAGGATGATGCATGACTGGTCAGTGTTTCATTCTGTTGTTCATTGAATCACTATGAGTCAGAACCAACTTGACAGTAGTTAACAACAACTACGTTTATGCGAAGAGATGGTGAAGAACGTCTATATCATTAACCAAAACAAAGCCAGGAGTTGTTTTGTTTACATAAAATCTCAGTTTGAAGCTAAAGAAATAAAAGATTTGCATGTATGTCAGAAGAGACTTTTAAACTTGCTCTTGAGTGTTGTTGTTATTGTTACTGTTGTTGTTGTTGTTAAGTGTCTTCCAGTCAGTTTTGATGCATAGAAACCCTGTATAGGATATCCATCAAAAAACTTGTGGGTTTGAATCATCAACCCTGTGCTTTGCAATCCAGGGCTTATCCTGTAGTGCCACACACTCTAGAGGACAAGAAAGCTAAAGCAACTGGAAGAAATAAGGAAGTAGAAGAACAAAACAGAAAATTTCAAATGATAGCTTGAGATGGAAAAATAAAGTATTTAATGAAATATGCAAAAACCTAGAGTCAGAAAATGAAAAGGGAAGAACATGTTTAGCATTTTTTAAGTTGAAATAACTTAATCTGAATTCAAGCCACGATTTTCAATATTGAAGGATTTTGTGGTTAAAGTACTGATTGATGCAGAAAACATCAGAAGAAAATGGGAAGAAAACACAGATTCACTATACCAAGAAGAATTCACTGATGCTCAGCCATCTCAAGAGTAGCATATGATCAAGAACCAATGGTATTAAAAGAAATCCAGGCTGCACTTAAAGCATCAGTGAAAAACAAAGCTCTGGGAAGTGAAGAAATACAAACTGAAATGTTTCAACAAAGTGATGCAGTACTGAATTCACTCACTTTTCAATGCCAAGAAAATTGGACTACAATTACCTGACCAATCAATTGGAAGAGTTACATATTTGTGTCCATTCCAAACAAAGGTGCCAACAAGAATGCAGAAATTATCTAACAGTATCCTTAATATCACAAGAAAGTAAAATTTTGCTGAAGATTATTCTAAACAATTATAAGCATTATATTGACAGGTAGCTGTGATAAATGTAAGCCAATTTCATAAGATGACGTAGAACAAGGAGTATCAGTGCTGACATCAGATGGATCTTGGCCAAAAGCAGAGAATTCCAGAAAGAAGTTTACTTGTGCCTTATTGACTGTGCAAAAGCATTCAACTCTGTGAATCATAACAAAATATAGATAACATTGGAAAGAATGAGCATTCCAGAACACTTAATTTTGCTTATGAGGAACCTGTACACACACCAAGAGCATTTGCTAGCACAGAATAATGTGATACTGAATGGTTTAAAATTAAGAAAGCTGTACTCCAGGGTTGTATCCTTTCATCATATCTATCCAGTTTGTATGGTGAACAAATAATATGAGAAACTAGATTATATAAAGAAGAAATTAGCATCAGGACTGGATAAAGACTCATCAACAAACTGAAATATGCAAGTGAAACAACCTCCCTTGCTGGAAGCAAAGAAAACTTAAGTAATCACAGAAGCAGATCAAAGGTTACAGCCTTCGTTATGGACTATGCTTTTACATAAAGAAAGCAAAAGTCCTCCCAACTGGAACCATCAATAACATCATGATAGATGGAGAAAAGATGGACGTTGTCAAAGACATCATTTGGAAGAAGGAGAAGTGGACCATTTTAACTGTATTTGTTTTAAACATAGCTAAAGGAGCTCTGGTAGCATAGTGGTTATGATTCGGGCTGCGAACCTTAAGGTCAGCGGTTCGAAACTACCAGCCGCTCCGCGGGAGAAAGATGAGGCTTTCTACTCCCGTAAAGATTTACACCCTCGGAAACCCTGTACAGGGTCGCTATGGGTCAGAACTTTCCTGATGGCACTTAACAACAACAAGAGCTCTGGTAGTGTAGTGGTTATGAATCAGACTGCAAACCGTACGGTCAGCAGCTCACAACTCCCAGCTGTTCCTCGGGGGAAATATGAGGCTTTCTGCTCCTATAAATATTTACAGCCTCAGAAACCTTGTATAGGGTGGCTATGAGTTGGAACCGACTCCATGGCACATAACAACAACAACAACAACAGCAAGCACAATAGAATAAAAAATTTGCCAGCCATAGGACAACCTACAATCATTGCTAGGCCTGAAACCATCACTGCCGTCACTGTGCCAGACCAGCTAATTGGGGTCTTCCTCTTTTTCTCCGACTTGCCATTTACCAGACATGATATCCTTCTCCAGTGATTGGTCCCTCCTGATAACATGTCTGAAGCATGAGAGACAAAGTTTGACCATCCTGGTTTCCAAGGCGCACTCTGGTTGTACTTCATCTGTGGTACTTTCAATATTCTCCTCCAACACCATAACTCAAATGCATCAATTCTTCTACTATCTTCCTTATTCACTGTCCAGCTTTCACATGCATATGAGGTTATTGATAATACCATGGTCAGGCATACCTTAGTCCACAAACTGACATTTTTACTCTTCAACATATTGAAGAGATCTTGTGCATACACTGAAAAGATTGTACCATTGCTACATTTACTACCATTGGTAACAGTTCTGTGGTTATGTAATGTAATATTACTATTATAAGAAAAAAAAAACCCTAAATTATGTAAGAAAAAATAACCATAATTTATGTAATTTATTCTCAAATGTTCGTAGAAACATATTTATGGAAAAGAGGCAATATTAATATTAGATAAAGATTGTTGTTACGCACCATTGGGTTGGTTCTGACACATTGTGAATGTATACAGGGTTTCAGAGGCTGTGAATCTTTAAACAAGCAGAAAGCCTCATCTTTCTTTCTCAGAATAGCTGGCAGATTTGAACTGCCAACCTTGTGGTTAGCAATCCAGTGCTTATCTTACAAGAAAACCAAAGGGTATGTGGAGTTTTGTTTTTGTACTTATTCTTGAAGCATTTCTTTAAATTTGAAATCGGTTCCAAATAAAAAGTTCAAAAATCATACTCAAATGAACAACAGACAATCAAATAGCTTATTCATTAAGTTGTTGCTGTTAAGTGACATTGAGTCGGTTCAAAATCATAACAACCCTGGATAGGGTTTCCAAGGAGTTTCCAGTGACTTTGAACTGCTGACTTTGTGGTTAAAATAACCTTTCAGTCCTTTGTTAATAGTACTATACCACACCAGGACTCCATACATTTAAGCTATCATGGCACTATTATATATTTATAATAAATACATTTGGCCTGATCAGGTAGATAAAGCAGTTCTCAGTCACTAAAGGTGTCTTGGGCTGAGATCTAAAGTACAAAGAAATCAAAGCAGACCAAGAAGCGGGGGTGGGGGTGGGGTGGGGGTAAGAATTCTAGGCAGAGGACAGCAAACATATGCAAAGTTCCATTTGTGGGAGGGAGGGTACATGCATAGTTGAAGGCATAAGAGGAATTAGCTCGAAGTAGTTACAGTGAATAGAGACAGGTAAATGCTGTGAACTGTTGGTGTATGAAGGGGATTGCAACCATGTAATGAAGCAAAGGATATGATTTATTGAATGTAAAACTTATGATCTACTCTGTAAACCTTCATTCAATTCACACACACACACACACATATTTAAAAAATGAGGTGGCTAGATGAAAAAAACTTTGTTGGTGTTAGGTGCCATAGAGTTGGGATTGACTCATAGGGACCCTATGTACAACAAAATGAAGCATTGTGCGGTCCTAGGCCAACCTCACAATTGTTGCCACGCTTGAGCCCATATGATGTCGCCACTTGGTAAATCCATCTCGCTGAGGGGCTTCCACTTTTTCTCTGGCTTTTCACCTTACCAAACATAATATCCTTCTCCAGTGACTGGTCTCTCCTGACAATATGTCCAAAGTATGAGAGATGAAGTTTGGCCATCTGGCCTCCAAGGAGCACTCTGGCTGCACTTCTTCCAACATGGATCTGTTTGTTCTTTTGGCAGCCCAAGGTACTTTCTTATTCATTGTCCTTATTCACTGTCCAACTTTCACATGCATATGAGGTTATTGAAAATACCATGGCTTGGGCCGGGCGCACCTAAGTCCTCAAGCTGACATCTTTGTTCTTCAACATTTTAGAAAGGTCTTGTACAGCAGATTTGCCTAATGCAATACGTTGTTGTTAGAAACATTGTTGATACCCCAGATACTGCCTTGGTTCCTCTTAGTTGTGAGGTCACTGATGAGTTATCACAAGTGCTTGCCGACTAACTCTCAAGAAATCCTATCGGTACTCATTTTATTGAGAGTGATTTTGCACAATCAGGTGCCCAACCCAGTAGACATAGGAAGACACGCTGCATGGCAGGTTTGCAATGAATTTATACCTTAGTCTGAAAAGTCACCCCCCACTTCTTAATCGATTTAAGTAATATGGGGTTCACAATCTTTCCCTGGACAGGGTCTAGGCCCTTAATGGCTGTATTCTTATTTAAAGTTTCTTTTTAAGTGGGGAGAGAACAGGGGGAAGTGGGGAGTGGGAGGATTTCTTCCTCCTCCTCCCCCTATTCATCCTGTTCACATACCCCAAGGATTTAGGTCCCTATAATTTGTGAATCTATCAGTCTCCTTGGCTCTTTATTCCTGAAGATGGACCATCTTGAGAATTTCTCACAGTGTTTCATCTTCTTATACACAATGTTTTATAGGTCTTCTTAAGAGCTTCTGGTGAGTTTGAAGTACCGAACTTGTGGTTAGCAGTCCAATGCTTATTGTTGAAGATCATACCAGAACTACTTATAATAATTATATTTGTTTGATAAGTGCTGTTGAGTCCTGGTGTGGTGCTGTAGGAAAGACTGTAGTTTGAACTACAAAGTCAACAGTCACTTCTGAGAAACCCTATACAAGGTTGCTATGGGTAGGAACTAACTCCACAGCACTTAACTATAAAAACATGTATATACTGAATGTGTTTATTGCAAGTTGTGATAGTTGTTGTTTTTAAGTATGATTGAGTCAGTTCCGACCCTTAGCAACCCAGTATAGGGTTTTGGAGGAGCAGCTGGTGAGCTTGAACCACTGACCTTGCTGTTCAAAGTCCAGCACATAAACCCACAACACCACACCAGGACTGTTATATATTTTGAATGTGTTTATTGCAAGAAGTAGAACCTATTAGGCTTTTGCTTTTTTCTTATTATCTTCTGAAAATTTTTAATTGCATTTGTTTTCAACATAGCTGGAGCTCTGGTAGCGTAGTGCTTATGAATCGGGCTGCGAATCTCACGGACAACAGTTCGAAATTACCAGCTCCTCCGCAGGAGAAAGATGAGGCTTTCTGCTCCCGTAAAGATTGACAGCCTCGGAAACCCTATGCAGGGTCACTATGAGTCGGAACCGATTCCTCGGCACATAACCACAACAACAACATGGCTTTTTGTCTCTCTTTCTTTGCTTCTTTTGAACTAAGTATTTTCATTATTATATTACCTTCACATTAATGAAACAAAACAAAACAAAACAAAACAAACCAGATACTATTAATCTTTAGTTGTTGTTGTTGTGTGCCATTAACTCAATTTTGACTAGCTAGCAATCATGTATAGGGAGCTCTGATAGTGTAGTGGTTACGAATAGGGCTGTGAACTGCAAGGTCAGCAGTTCAAAACTCCCAGCTGTGCTGTGGGAGAAAGATGAGGCTTTCTGCTCCCGTAAAGATTTACAGCCTCGGAAACCCTCTTCGCTGTAAGTCAGAACCTACTCCACGGCACATAACCACCATCACCAGCAATCATGTATAGGATTTCCTGAGGAGCAGTAGGTGGCTTTGAACTACTAACCATGGGTTTAGCAGTCCACTGTTTATCCTACAGCACCACTCCAGAACTCCATCTGCCCCAATGGTGTCTTGCTGTGGGTTAATGCTCTGAACTGCAAAGTCAATTTGAACTGCAAGATTGGTGGTTCAAGCTCACCAGCCACTCCTTGGAAACCTTATACAAGGTTGCTATGGGTCAGAAATGACTCAACAGCACTTAACAACAACAATAATACTTACTATTTAACTTGTTATGGAAAATTACAGTCATTTTAAAACTTTTTCTTCATTTATGGGGTCCTGGTGTGGTGCTGTAGAATTAGTACTGGAATGCTAACTACAAGGTCGGTGGTTCAAATCCAGCAGCTATTATTTGAAAACCCTGGACAGTGTTACTATGATGCAGAACTGACTCAAAGGCACTTAGTAACAACAACATTTACCTTGGAGTTCTTGTGTGACGCTGTAGGCTAAGCATTGGACCACAAGGTCATTTTGTACTATAAAATTGTCTGTTCAGACTTACCAGCAGCTCCTCAGAAACCCTGTACTGGGTCGTTATGAGTTGAAATCAACTTGATGGTACTTAGCAACACAGCAACAATATTTACATTATCTTTTAGCCTTCCTGTTTTCATCCCTTTTTGCAATTTCATCTCTGGATGGTTTCCTGAAAGAAAAAAAAAAAGAATTCCTAATTCCTTACTAAGAATAATGCTTAGTGTTTTATTTGGTATGAATCTGCTGGTAATGAACACAGTTTTTATTTTGTGAAGAAGTATTTATTTTACCTTCATTTATGGGGCACTCTTTTATGGCTATACATTACTTAATTGGCCTTTATTTTAATTTAATAACAATTCTCCTATTTTCATATTTGTTATGCTTCTGTCTCAGATGACAATAGGTCTGGATTTTATTCCAAGAACTTTTGAGAAGCCATTGAAGCATTTAGACGAAAGACTGATATCACTAGGCTTATGTTTTTTTAAAGAATATGCTGGACAAAACCCAATAGCCTTTCATGTTAGAAACACTGAAGAAAATAAGAATAACAGGGAACTTCCTAAACATTGTTGTTGTTGTTGTCAGGTGCCATCGAGTAGGAACCGACTCATAGCGACCCCATGCACAGCAGAACAAAACAATGTTCGATCCTAGGCCAACCTCACTACCGCTGCCACACTTGACTCCATCAATGATGCCACCTGGCTGATCCATCTC
>NW_006408562.1:2560519-2570683 GCF_000296735.1 Chrysochloris asiatica | reverse complement strand
TAATGAGCAATACATCTTGATTGCATGTTTGATCAATTTCAGACTGAAGAAGTTGGTAGAATTCTTCTATTTCATCTTCACTGGCTTTAGTGGTTAGTGCATAAATTTGAATAATATAAACATTATAAAGGAGAAATCTTAAGAACCTTGCATGGAACATTATATAGAACTTTACATTAAACCCCACAATGTAACAAGAAACAGTTAAACCACCCAATAAAAAAATGGGTCCCTGTATAGTCAATTCACCAAAAATAATACACATATGATTGAGAAGCACATGAAAATGTGCTTGCCATCATTAGTCATAGTTACTAGACCTTTTTCAATTTGTGCTGAAGCAAAGTAGTCATATGTCTAAAAGAAGGGAAGGTACCCAGCCCTGTACCATCCTCATCATCATTACTATATAGGAGACTATTGCTTTAGCCACTGTGTCACCCATCTGACTGAGTACATTCCTCTTTTTCTGCTAACTCTCTAGTTTACCAAGTATTGTGCATTCCTCCAGAGATTAGTCCCTCCTGTGCTCTTGTTATTAAGTACCATGGAGTTGGTTCCAACTCTTAGCAACCTAGTATAGGGTTTCTGAGGAATAGCTGGTGGATTTGAACTGTAGACCTTATGATTCACAGTCCAGTGCTAATCCTGCTGGGCCAAACCAGACACCTAATGACATGTGTGTTCTTGTTATTAAGTGCTGTCAAGTTGGTTCTGACTCACTGATGTTGTGAAGTGCCATCAAGTTCATTCTGACCCACAGCAACCTTGAGTAGGGTTTTCAAGGAGCAGCTGGTGAGCTTGAACTGCCAACCTTGCAGTTCAAACAACTTTCCAGTCTGGTGGATTAACCCACAGCACCACACCAGAACTCTGTTACATAGAGACCCTTTATAGGTTTTCCAAGGAGTGGCTGGTGAGTTTGAACTGCTGATCTTGCAGTTCAAACTGACCTTGAGGTCTAGTGCTTATCCTAGAGCACTGTGGGAAATTCTCAAGATGGTCCATCTTCAGGAAGACATAAAGGGCATACACGACTGGTAGATCAAACATAGGTTGTTGATTCATACCCAAGGATATGTAAGCAGGATGAATTGAGGGGGTGGGGGGAAGAAATATGTTCTAGGACTAGGAACTTTAAATAAAAATACAGTTATTTAGACTTTAAATAAGAATACAGTTATTTAGACCATTTAGTCCCTGGGCAGAGGGAAAAATAAGACATTTGGGATAGATTGTAAACTTCATTGTTGTTGTTGTTTTTGTTAGGTGCCATTGAGTCAGTACTGACTCATAGTGACCCTATGCACAACAGAATGAAACACTGCCTGGTCCTGGGCCAACCTCACAATTGTTGCCATGCCCATTGGTGCTGCCACTTTGCCAATCCAAAGGGGAACTGGAGGGGAAGCTTTTTCAAGACAGGGGAATAAAACTCTTTGCAGGCCAGCTATATGGCTTGTCTGCCAGTGTCTACTGGATTGGATCCCTGATTTTGCAAACTAGAATAAACAAAACCTCACTCTTGCTAAAAAGAGTACAGATTGGATTTCTTGAGTGTTTGTCAGTATCAATAATGTTTTTCGCAGTGCCATACCAGTAAGCTGAATACAGTCTAGCCAACCTTACTTCAAAGGATCATACTAGTTGTAATTATCTAAGAAATATTTGTGCATCCTTCTGACAATTCATGATATATTCAATATTCATCAGCAACACCATAATTTTAATGTGTTAATTATTTTTTTCTTTTTCATTACCCAGGTTCACTATGCTGATGAAATAATTGAAAATACCATGGCATGAGTAAGGAGCACCTTAGTCATGACATATGATATCTTTGTTTTAGTTATCATGTGTCATGATGAAGGTGCTCCTTACCCATATACAAGTGGTGTTTTTTTGTTTGTTTGTTTGTTTTTTTGTTTTTTTGCTCCAGCTGATTTATTGTTTGATTTCTTGACTGCTTCTTCTAGAACCATTGATTGCTGATCCAACTAGAAAGAAATTCTTGACAACTTTAATTTATCTGTAATTTATCATGGTGCCATCCAGTTACATTTTGTTTTCTCTATATTCAGGGGTAATTCATATTGAAAGCTATAGTCTTATATATTTAACAGTAAGTGAACCATGCTCTTGAGCAAAGAGTAGCTAAAGCCAGCAGAAGAAATACTGAAGTAAAGTGCTAAGCATAGAATTTCATGATGAAGTATTATTACAAAATATGCAAAGAGCTGTAATTAGAAAATTAAAAGAGAATAACATGATCAATATTTTCCACGCTGAAAAAAACTCAAGAAAAATTCAAACCTAAAGTTGAAACATTAAAGGATTCTATGGTAAAAAATTTAATGATGCATGAGACATCAAAATAATATGGAAGGAAGAGTTGGAGTATTTATACCAAAAACAACAGGTTGGAATTCAGACACATTTTAAGAGGTAGCGTGTAATCAAGAAGTGCAAGACATGCTGAAGGCAATGGTGAAAAACAAGGCTCCAGGAATTAATGGAATATCAACTGAGACTTTTCAGCCAAAAGATGCAACCCTGGAAGCACTTATTATGTCAAGAAAATTGGAAGACATCTCTTAGCTAAATGAAACAAATAGCTCCATGTTTGTGTGTATTCAAAAGAAAGCTGATCAAAATTAACGTATAAATTAACAAATAATTAATATCATGTTATCTTAGTTATCTGGCGCTGCTATAATAGAAATGCCATAAGTGGATAGCTTTAACAACAAAATTTATTATCTCACAATTTAGAAAGATAAAAGTCCAAATTCTGAGTGCCACCTTTGGAGAAAGGTGCTTGTCTCCTTTCAGCATCTGCAGACCCAGCATTCCTTGGAGTTCTCTATGTGTCTTGGTATCAACCTTCCTCCAAATGTAGGGGCTTTGCAGTGCAGGTACAATGGACACACTCCACTCACTGTGAGCTCTTCTAACTTGGTAGGAGTAGGTTCCTTCTCTGTTTATTTTATCTCTTTTTATTTTCTTTTATCTCTTATAAGATAAATGGTATTGCATGCCACATCACTGGAAATCTCCCTTACATGAAATCAGGATCAAGATGAGACTAAAGGTGTGATGATCTTGTTGTTGCTTTTGTTCTTGTTAAATGCCAATGAATTGGTTTCTAAGGAGAAGCTGGTAGGTTTGAGCCACCAACCTTGTGGTTATCCTACAGTGCCACAGCAGGAGTCTAAATCTTCATCCTCTGACTGACTTATCTCATCAGATCCCATCATGGGGGATCATCACATAATTTCAAAACCATGAGAATTGTGGCCCAGCCCAGCTGACACCCATTATGAGAGGACACAATTCAATCCATGACATATATGAGATCAATCTTTTGCTAATGATAATTGAAAATTGGCCTTACATATACATAGACAGGGAAGTTCCAGAAGTTTAATCTGGATTCAGAAGAGGACATGCTGATGTTAGGTAGTTCTTGGATGAAAACAGAGAATACCAGAAAACTGCTTGTGTTTTGTCAACTATATGAAGGCATTTGACTATCTGGATGATAGTGAATTATCTAAAATATTAACAAGTAAGAATTCCAGAACAATGAATTGTGCTACTGTGGAAACTCTATAGAGATCAAGCTGCAAGTGTTTGAATAGAACAAGGGCGTACTGCATTAGTTACATTTGTAGGATCTCAGTAATTTGTACAGCAGTTTAAATTGGGGGAGGAAAATGAAGAAGACTTCTGAAAAAAATAACTAATGAATCAGATTTGGCAGTAAAGTTAACCTCTCCAACTCCAAATTTGTGAAGATTTAAAAATTCCTGCCTCAGGGAGAACATGGGTTACTGAGCAATGCGAAGAGGCCAGATGCGTTCAAATAGCTGACACTCTGGATGAGTTAAGATTTCTGCAGAGTTTGATGATCAACCAACTGTAACATGATAATAAAAAAAAAAAAAAAAAGAAAAATAGCAACTATAAATTTAGAGCCTCTGGTAATAGTTACCAAGGATATTTTAGTTGTCTTTGTGGAGTGTCAATAAAACGTGGGAGCATTAGGAACAGTAAGTAGCAATGATTAGATGTGATCAGCCCTTGAAAACCAATATCTACATTTCAGAAAGAGTATTTACCTTGGCTGACCCAGGTGCTAGCTCATTCCTCTACCTGGGAGCTGCCAATCTTCATCCTCATGCAATTCCATTACTTTTAGGGAAAAAGGTCTTGCAGACAATCTACATATGAGCATATTCACATATAGACTGCAACATAAAGCCTCTTGGCTACAAATTCTTCTTTTTTGAAATGCTGTTCAATTGGAAATAAAATATGAATCACATAAGTAATTAAAATGGTTTGATTAGATGTCATTGTGTGCCATCAAATTGATTCTGACTCAGTGGCCCTATGGGGTTTCCGAGGAATGCTAGTGATTCTGAGCCACTGATATGGTGATTAGCAGTCTAGTGTTTATCCTATGGCACCACACCAGGACTCCAATAATTTTTGAGCTGTTGTTATTGTTGTTGTTAAGTGCCATCAAGTTAGTTTCAACTCACAATGACCCCACCCTGTATAGAGTTTCTGAGGAATGGCTGGTTCAAACCAACCTTGTAGTCCAGTGCTTCCTCCCACAGTCCCACATAAACAAGTAACAAGAAACACATGAGATTCATTTGATGCCATATTTTATTTAAGCTAATAAATAAAATAATTTTATGTCAACAGATAATAAACATAAATATACAATTGCTGTTGTTAAGCACCTTCAAACTGGTTCTGACAGAATGTAGTGTTTCTGAAGAGCAGATGATAAGTTTGAACCACTGATTTTTTGTTTAGCAGTCCAGTGTTTATCCTATAGTGCCACACCAGGACTCCATAAATTAAGAAATAATGAGAAAATTTACATACTGGCACTAATTATATGAAATACCCCTTGTATTTCAAGCAAGTAGTGCCAGTATGTAAATTCCCGAAGTAAATTTCAATTAGATTTATGCCATTTTCAATAGATTATACAAGTATTCAATAGGCACAACTTACTACAGGTGGCTACTTAGGGCTAGTGGCTACCAATGTATGTCTAAATGGTGAAACATGACATGAAGAAACCACTGTTAAAATAGATCAATGAATGAGAATATATCTATTCAATCATGAACATATTCAGAGTCAGCTAGGAAACAGATTTATCATCTCTAAATGACAAAATGTTATTCTATTACATCAGGATGAGTGGAAACATGAATTAACATGGATTTGTAAGTGACTAGAACATGTTCTAAGGAACTCTGTTAGCATAGTGGTTATGAATCAGGCTGCTAACTACAAGGTGAGCAGTTCAAAATTACCAGTTCTTCTGTGGGAGAAAGATAAGGATTTCTGCTCCCATGGAGATTTATAGCCTCAGAAACCCTATACCGGTTTGCAGTGAGTTGGAACCGACTCCACAGCACATACCCAAGTAAACCATATTATGTTCTATTGCTCCACAGAGTTTGCTGTGGAAATTTTAATTTTAGTGGTTTGTATTTTGTTTGTTTTGTTTTATTTGGGGCAGGGCAGTGGACGATGAGGTGTTGATTTTATTTTTTAAATTTTTTGGTAAAAACATCCACACTAATGATAGAAATAATGGTAATGAAGTCCTGGATATGTTACAACCAATTTATGAAGAAACAAAGACCCTTCAGAGTTTCTAGAGAATGAGAAAACCTAGAATCAACTAAAAGAAAGATGGCATGATCTACAATCTATGGTGCTGTTAAGTGCTGTTGAGTTAATCCCAACCCACAGTGACCCTCTAGAGGGTTTCCAAGGAGCAGCTGGTGAGCTTGAACCACCAACGATGCTGTTCAAATGATTTTGCAGTACAAGATATTAGCCCACAGCACCACACCAAGGCTATTAACTATTGTTGTTATATGCCGTGGAGATGGTTCTGACTCATAGTGACCCTGTACAGAGTTTCCGAGGCTGTAAATCTTTACAGGAGTAGAAAGGCTCATCTTTCTCCCATGGAACAGATGGTAGTTTCGAACTTCTGACCCCGAGGTTAGTAGCCCAATTCTTAACCACTACGTTACCAGAGCTCTTATGATTTATAATGGCACCTAAAAAAGTTAGTGAACTACCCTGATTAGAATCTGCAGGTAATAGTAACAGAGAAAGGCAAGAACCTTGATCATAGAAGAGCCACAGCAAGCTTGAACTCAATGACAAGGATCTCCTATCTCTTCTCACAAGAAAGCACAAAACTTGGCGCATTTGTGAAATGTCATCGTGACCATTGCACATCTGTTCTTTAAATCATCTATTACATTCATGTATATATTCAGTGTCTTTATCACCTGTCCCACTGTAAACTCATGAGTGTAGGACTGTGTCTTACTTAGCTCAACATCCCAGGCATAGTTCATTGCCTGCTAAGCAGTTAGCACTTACTTCTCTGTTCTGTAAATGAGTTGCTTAAATCCATACAAGTGCACTGCTGGAAAACACTATAATATAAATGTGGGATCCTAGTGTGACATTGTAGGATAAACACTGGACTGTTAGCCACAACTGAACCATTCAAATCCAATGGCAGCTTTTTGGTAACCCTATACAGGGTCACTAGGAGTTGGCCCCAACTCAGTGGAACTTAACAATAACAACTACAATATTATTATATATTCATTTTCAGCTGATTGGGGGTGACACAGCAGATTCTTGGCCCTTAATCTTGCAGATACTTTTGATATTGAACTTGTTCAATATGTGCTTCAAATAATGACATCTCATATGCTATATAAATCAAAAGTCCCATCCTAATGACTTTGAACTTTCAGACTATCTATAGCAAAACAAATTTTAGAAGAACATTCAATGGCTTGATTTCTCATCTTGGTAACAAATATATATATATTTTTTTTAAGTCAGCATCAATACATTATCTACAGTGGGAACAAACACTGCTGGGTAAAATACAATTAACATGTCAAAATATATTTCTTTTGATTTAGAGAAATCAAAAGGAGAGACCATTTGGGTTTGTGGACCAAAGACTCCAAGGAGCATGACAAAAGGATGAGTCGTAGCAAACCTGTATAGGGTTTCTGAGGAGCGGATGGTGAGCTTGAACCACTGATGTTGCAGCTCAAACTGACTTTGAAGTCCAGTGCATTAACCCACAGCACCATACAATTTAGCAGTCACTCTTATCCCAGAAAAGCAGGGAATTCATTTGGTCCTGAGAACACAGTATTGGGAGATTGGGCCTAATCACAGGAGTCAGTGTAAGAGGAACAAAAGGTTCAACAACCACTGCTGTGGTGGTGTTCTGAGCCTCAGGGGTTTGCAAACAATCCTTAAGAAAGAATTTTTGTTGTTGTTAGATGTGCTCCGCTTGATCCCTATTGAAAGGCTGCCTTGTCCTGTGCAGTCCCCAAGAGTGGTTGGAAATAAGACCATTATGAGCCGGTGGGTTTTCACCCACTGATTTTCTGAAGTACATTGCCAGGGCTCTCTTTCTAGTCGATCTTAGTCTGGAACTTCTGTTGAAATGTGTTAAGCATCAGAGCAACATACAAGCCTCCAAGGTCAAGAACTGATTATGAGTTTCCATGGTAGTGGAGTCCTGGTGTGGCATTGAAGAAGAAGCATCAGACTGCTAACCATAGTGTTGGCAGTTCAAACCCACTAGCCTCTTCTCAGAAGCCGTATACATCTTTACTATGTGTCAGACCTGACTTGACAGCACTTAACAACATGAAAGGTAAAACATCTACCACTAAAGTAATAAATTGCTTTGTTGTAGTTTTCCTGCCTTGGAGTCTGTTACTGAGAATAAATATCCATAATGCAGAGATTAGAGGGTCAGGAATAGGTTATAGAAGAAAGTAATTCCTTACACTTCTGTCTATGAACAGAAAATTCATAAAAAAAAATTTCTATTATTTCTTGTCAACTTTTCAAAATTTTATTTTTGTTGTTATTTTGATATAAATTATAATAAAAATTCCTTTTCAGTTCTTGATTTAGTATTTCCTATGACATGTTTTATGATGCTGGTGTTATGTTGATTATGTATGTAGATTACTTTTAGTATCAACATCATGTTATGCCCAAATCAATGTAGATGCAAAGGAAGAGCAGTATTTTTCAGTTGAACAGTGTTAGTGGTATTTCATTCCTCTGTGCCATCAAGCAGCTATCAATTAAATGGAAAAACAGGGAAATAATTAGTTAAGGACAAGGATTCATATGTAAAATAAGTGCCAACTGGAAGCTTGACTACAAATGCTTTCTGTCAGCTCCTAGGAAGCTTCCAGGTGCAATGAAGTCTTGAGTCCCTCCAATACTCCATGGCACTTTATGGTAAAATGAATAAAGGGAGTGCTTTTAACTCCATAAATCACATATTTTCTAAAAAGATGACTAAGCATTTGGCTAATCGACCCACATTTGTAAGTTGTGGATCTATGACAAGGGGTCAGTAAACATTTTCTGTTAATGGCCAGAAAGTAAGCATTGTAGGATTTTTGAACTATGTTCAGTCTCTTTTGTATATGTGTGTGTGATTATTTGCAACCTGTAAAAATGCTAAAATGTGAACACATTCTTAGTTATGGTCCTACAAAATCAGGGCCATAATTTGTGGAATATTATCTAAGGTGAAGGTTCTTGTGTAAAGTTGTAACATAAGCACTGGTAGGATAAACACTGGACTGCTAACCACAAGGTCAGCAATTCAAACCTACCAGTCATCCTTCAGAAACATTTGATAGGATCACTATGAGTTGGAACAGATTCAACAGCAGTTGAGTCTAAGGTGAAGATCAGCATCTACAATTCATGACCTTATCATATTTCTAAAGCTCATGAACATTGCTACATGTATGTATACAAAGTAAGTCATGGGTTCAGACCCACCAGCTTCCCCATAAAAGAAAGATGTGGCAATCTGCTTCTGTAAAGACTGATCATCTTGGAAACCCTTAGGGCAATTCTACCATCTCCTATTGGTTGTTATAAGTTGGAATTGAGTCAACAGCAGTGGTTTTGTTTTTTGACATCAGGAGCAGGCCAGTGTGGAGTGGCCACACTTCATGATATTGTTGAAGCAAAAAACTCAGTGTCTGTAAAATGAGATGAAAAAGATTTGTTTATTGGTGGGCATGGGGCAGAAAACAAGTTACATTTGAATGCATGGAGACACCATCCACATAAGTAAAAACTGATTGCTTCAACTAAAGAACTTCCAACAAAGACATAGATCAGGGAGCGAAGAAATGATAATACAGCTATTTGATCGGTTGATTTTGTAAACCAAGGACAAATATAATTTTTAAAATGTATATAATGTTGTTGTTGTTAAGTGCCATCAAGTTGATTCTGATTTATAGCGACACCCTGTATAGGTTGTTGGAGAAGTAACTGATGAGTTCAACCCACCAAACTTGCTGTTGAAACTAACATTTTGGTCTAGTGCCAGGGTGAGGAAAGTCCAGTCCTTGGGTCATATTTGTTGTTGTTAAATGCCATCAGGTAAGTTCGACCCATAGAGACCCTATATAGGGTTTCAGAGGAGCTGCTGGTTTCTTTGAACTGCCAACTTTGTAGTTCAAACTGACTGTGGTCTAGTACTTATCCTACAGTGCCATGTATAAGGTTGACGAAATTATTTGGTCTGGCCCCGCTGAGGCAACTGCAGTTCCAGTCATCACATTGTTGTTAAGTCCTGTTGACTGGATTCTAACTCACAGCGACCCTGTATAGGGTTTCAGAGGAGCGGCTGGTGAGCTTGAACTTTGTGTTTCAAACTGACTTTGCTGTCTCATGCATTAGCCCACAGTGCCATACCAGAACTCCAGCCATAACATTGTTGTTGTTGTTAGGTGCCATCAAGTTGGTACCTACTCATAGTGATCCTATGCACAACAGAACAAAACACTGCCCAAACCTGGGCTAAACTCACAATTGTTGCCACGCTTGAGCCCATTGATGCTGCCACTTTGCCAATGCATCTCGCTGGGGGTCTTCCTCTTTTTCTCTGACTACCTTACCAAACATGATATCTCTTTCCAGTAACTGGTCCCTCGGACAATATGTCCGAAGTTTGAGAGTCGAAGTCTGGTCATCCTGGCCTCCAAGGAGCACTCTGGCTGTACTTCTTCCAACACAGATCTGTTT
>NW_006408562.1:2558832-2559399 GCF_000296735.1 Chrysochloris asiatica | reverse complement strand
CCATCAGTGGTTCCACGGGAGAAAGATGAGGCGGTCTGCTCCCGTAAAGATTTACAGCCTCAGAAACCCTGTGTAGGGTCGCTATGAGTCGGAACCGACTCCGCGGCACACAACAACAACAACAACAATCCTTGATCTAATGCTTGTCCTACAACATTAACCTTAAGTTAAAATCACAAGGATTGGTTAGGAGTGGGGGATGGGCTACTACTGGATAATTGAATTTAGAATCTTAGAGGGATTAATACCCGTGACTAATTTGGAGGTTTTCAATTACGGTCACTTATCCTTCAGGTGGGATCATAAAAATTCATTGATCAGTGTTTAAACAGCTTAAGCAGATGGCTGAGTAATATGAGATGACTATGTGGCGCCAGGAACTCCCCAAAATGGTTTATTGAAACCAAAGTTCTTTAAGTTGTCTGGAAAACTCTAGATAAGGCTGGTTTCATGAGCCTTTCCAAACAGTTCTTTTTATTTTATCCTTGTTATGAAGAAACACTTATTGGTCTTATTTTATACAACAATGTCAAAATTACCTTTCTGAGAGTGTTTTTTTGTGTGTGT
>NW_006408562.1:2550283-2555465 GCF_000296735.1 Chrysochloris asiatica | reverse complement strand
TCAAACATATTGTTAGGAGGGATCAGTCACTGGAAAAGGATATCATGTTTGGCAAGTTGGAGGGTCAGAGAAAAAGAGGAAGGCCCCCAACGAGATGAATTGTCCAAGTGGCAGCATCAGTGGGCTCAAGCGTGGCAACAATAGTGAGTTTGGCCCAGGATCAGTCAGTGTTTCATTCTGCTGTGCATAAGGTCAATAAGCGTCATCACCTACTCAATGGCACCTAGCAACAACAACATTATGTTAATTTTAAAATACAGTATAATGACAAAAGTGAGTAGGCACAACAATCTTTTCATATCTTACAGAATACATTTTCATCCAGATCATTAAAAAACAATTTTTTTTCAGAACAATACTTAAGAAGAAAAATTATGCAAGTTGGCAGTAACATTATATTTTCGAAGCTACTATAATTGTACATATGACCTACATTCTTTATTATCACATGAATAGCTAGAAACATTTTATGATGTATAAAATTATCCATTCTAAAACATATTTAACCTTTAAAATGTATTTTGTAGATAACATAATTCCTGCTTCATTACTTAGAAACTCAATACTCTTAAAGGGCAATGGCAATCTTTGTTATAACAGGAATATTCTACAATTTGAAATTTTTACTTAATCTGTAATTTGTACATTATTTGAGAGGATAATTCACCAGATGACAGAGCAATCCCTGAAAATTAAGTTATTCTAAGACACTTCAGGGATTGATCAGTCATCTTGTGAAGAAAAGAGCTGATCAGTTGCATGTAGTTACATAAGGACAGCTTGTTCATGTATTCCTTCACTTATTCATTCATTCATTCATTCATTCATTCAGAACATATTGTATAAATACACACTGCACTTCACAACTGTACTGGTTCATGCTTGCCTTCTATATTCATGAGAATTAAAATTTAGTGAGGAATACATGTGTTGAACAAGTAGTCAAAATGTGCATTTTGTCAGAATGGACAAATTGTTCTATTAATATTTAACAAGAGGACTTAAATAGGTGCGTGTTTACCGACCTTATGGTCCAGTGCTTATTCTACAGTCTACACAAGACTCTATTATGTTGTTGTTATTAAGTGTCATAGAGACAGTTCCAATCCATAACGAGCATGTATAGAGTTTCCAAGGAGTAGCTGGTGAGCTTGAACTGCCAACCCTGAGGTTCAAACAACTTTCCAGTCCAGCACATTAACCCACAATGACACTACTCCAGGACTCCATTATAATACTTACTTAAAAAAGAGTGGACACAAGGTCACTTTGAACTATAAGGTTGGCGGTTCTAGCTTACCATCCTCTCCTCGGAAACCCCATAAAGGGTCCAATGAGTCAGAATAGACTCAATGGCACTAAACAACAACAACATGGAAAAAAAATAATCAGACACTTCCTTGTTGTTTGCACAGTGGTATTCTGGAATGGATACATAATTCTTTCTGGATACTCAGCAGTGACTCAGAGACAAGATCAATCATGTTCCAATGATATGAGTGTTCACTTATCTGTCAAAGTCCAGAAAATGGGTTTCTCTCATTTAGTTATTGCTTATTTTTGTTCTTGTTGTTAAGTGCCGTCGAGTCGGTTCCGATCCATAGCAACCCTGTGTAGGGTTTCTGAGGAACAACTGGTGAGCTTGAACCACTGACCTTGCAGTTCAAAAGGCTTTGCAGTCTGACGCATTAACCCACAGAGCCACAGCAGGATTTGTTTGTTGTTGTTGTTGTTGTTATGTACCGTGGAATCGGTTCCGACCCATAGCGACCCTGTACAGGGTTTCTGAGGTGTAAATCTTAACCGGAGCAGAAAGCCTCATCTTTCTCCTGCGGAGCAGCTGGTTGTTTGTTAGGTGCAGCTAATTCAATTCTGACTCATAGTGACACTATGTTTAATAAGATGAAATACTTCTGGGTCCTGTGCCATCCTCACAATTGTTTTATTTCAGCCATTTTTGCTGTTACCATGTCAATTCATTTTGTTGGAGGTCATCCTCATTTTCCCCAAGCCTCCACTTAACAATAATGTCCTTCTCCAGGGACTAGTGTCTCCTGGAAATTTTTCCAAAGTATGAAAGAATAAATATTACCATCTATGCTTTTAAGGCGTATTGTGGTTGTACTTTTACTGAGACAGATTTGTTTGTTCTTCATGGTACTTTCAATATTCTTCTCCAACATAATCATATGTGTCAAAGTTATTATAGTCATCCTTATTCATTGTGAGAATCCTGGTGTGGCGCTGTGGATTAATGAGCCAGACTGCAAAGCCCTTTGAACTGTAAGGTCAGTGGTTCAAGCTCGCCAGCTGCTTCTCGGAAACCCTATACAGGGTCACTATGGGTTGGAACTGAATCAACGGCACTTCACAACAAGTTTTACATGCAAGTTTTCTCATGTCTTGGGTCAGGAGAAATTTATTTCTTAAACTTACATCTTTGCTCTATAAACTTTACAGAAGTCTTTTGCAACAGATTTGCCTAATGCAATACTTTGATTTTTTGACTGCTGCTTCTATGAGCACTGACTGTGGATTCAAGCAAAACAAAGTCTTTGACAACTTTGATCTTCTCTCCATTTTTCAGTATGATATTTATGAGTCAAGTTGTGAGGATTTTTGAGGTTTTACAGTGTGGTGCAATCCATACTGACTATTGTCTTTGATATTCCTCAGTATTTCAAGCACTCTTTGCTTCAAGATAGCAAGGTTGTATCATGTGCATGTCATTAATTGTTAAAGAACCTTCCATCAATCCTGATGCTACAAACTTCTTCACATAATCCAGCATCTCACATAATCAGCATAGAGATTAAGTAAGTGTAATAAAAGGAAACAACCCTGGCACACATCTTTCTTGACTTTAAAACATTCAATATCCCATTTCTTGTTGGAGTGACTACCTTTTAGTCTAGATACTCATTCCTCTTGAGTATCCTAAAACACCCGTTCCTAGCAATGCTAACCATAGTCTGATGCCGTTGCATAGTCAGTAAAGCATAAGTAAACATATTTCTGGTATTTTCTGCTTTCAGCAAAGACCCATCTGACATCAGCGATGATATTCCTAATTCCTTGTACTCTTCTGAATCCAGCTTGAATTTCTGGCAGTTTCCTGTCCATGTACTGTTGCAAATGCTTTTGAGTTACATTCAACAGAAGTTTACTTGTGTGTGATATTAATTATATAGTTCCATGGTTCCCACATTCTGTTGGTTCAGATCTTGTAGAAATGAGAACAAATATGGATCTCTTCTAATCAGTTGGCCAGGTCTTCCAAATTTCTTGGCAAAGATGAATGAGTGCCTGTGGCACTTCATCAGTTTGCTGAAACATTTTACGTTGCAGTCTGTCAATTACTGGAGACTTGTTTTTTGCCAATGCCATCAGTTAGCATAGTAGTTATGAGTAGGGCTGCTGACCTCACAGTTAGCAATTTGAAACTAGCAGCCATTCCACAGGAGAAAGATGAGACGTTCTGCTCCTTTACAGCCTTAGAAAACCTATACAGGGTTGCTACAAGTCAGCACTGACTCCACGGCACACAATCACCAACTGTCAATGAAACTTGGATGTCTTCTTTCAGAACCATTGGATCTTAATCATATAATACCTCATGAAATGATTAAACACCAACCAATTCCTTTTTGGTACAATTATTTCCATTGTCTTTGCATGCTTTCTATATCATTCAATATTTTGCCTATTGTTGTTAAATGCTGTCAAGTCAGTTCCAACTCATAACCACCCTGTACAGGGTTTTCATGGAGAACCTGGTAAGTTTGAACCACCAACCTTGTGGTTCAAACTGACCTTGTGAACCAATGGTTTATCCCATAGCATCACACCAGGACTCAGGGCTTGAATTTGTCTTCAGTTCTTTAAGCTTGATAAAATTGAATATGTTCTTCCCTTTTGGTTTTCTAACTCTAGGTCTTGGCACATTTCTTTATAATAGCTGACTTTGTCTTCTTGAGTCACCCTTTGAAATTTTCTTTTCAGTTCTGTTACTTACTCATATCTTCTAGTTGCTTTAGCGACTCTATGATCAAGAGCAACTTCCAGTCCCTTCTGACATCTACTTTGGTCTTTTCTTTCTTTCCTGTTTTTTTTTTTTTTTTTTAATGATCTTTTGCTTTCTTCATGTAGGATATACTTGATATCATCCACAAGCCTTCTAGTCTGCAGTCATTATTGTGTAGTTCCTCAAATTTGCTCATGAGATGGTCTCTAAATTCAGGTGAGATATATTCAAAGTCAAATTTTGGCTTTCATGGTTTTGGTTTTTTTGTTTTTTTCTTTTCTTTAGCTTCATCCTGAACTAGCATATGATCAATGATGGTCTGTTCTTGTCTGCCCCTAGCCTTGTATTGACTGACAATACTGAGATTCTCTACCAACTCTTCCCACAGGTGTAGCCAATATTTCTACTCTGTCTTCCATCTGATGTAGTCCATGTTACAGTTACCATTTATGCTATCAAAAAAAGGTATTTGCAATAAACAACTTGTTCTTGTTTCAAAATTCCATCATGTGATCTACAGCATCATTTATATCACCACGACCATATTTCAGTTCCTACTCATAGTCACCCTGTATAGGGTGTCTGGAGAGTGACTGGTTGATGTGAACTTCTGACCTTGTGCTTCGAAGTCCAGCACCACACCAGGAGTCCAGAAACCTACATAAATGAAAGAATATACTGTATTCATGTATTGGAAAACAACATTGTGAAATTGTCAATACTACCCAAAGTGATCTTGAGTCCTGGTGTGGTGCTGTAGGATAAGCACTGAACTGAAAAGTCTGTTTAAACCACAAAGTCAGCAGTTCAAACTCACCAGCCAGTACTTAGAAAATCTATCCAGGGTCACTATGAGTTGGAATTGACTTTACAGCACTCAACAACAACAACCAAAAGTTATCTACAGATATAATGCAACCCTGATCCAGATCCCATCATTATAAAGAGATAGAAAATCTAAATGCCAATTTCATATATTAAAAAAAGGGATCACAGATAAGCAAACGTTGCTGAAGGAAAAGAAGAAAGCAGGAGGCCTTATACTTTCTTATTTTGAAATCTACTATACAGTCAGAGTATAGTCAAAATAGCCTGGCACTGATACCAGTAAAATAGAATTGAGAACCCAGAAATAAATTCATTCACTTACAGACCAGT
>NW_006408562.1:2547900-2548391 GCF_000296735.1 Chrysochloris asiatica | reverse complement strand
TGCCCATCAATGGATGACTGTATAAACAAACTGTAATACGTACACACAGTGGGATACCAACAGACATATAGAATAATGATGAATCTGCAAAACAGCTCATCAAATGGATTAACCTAAAGGACACTATGCTGAGGGAAATTTGTCAGTCATAAAGGACAAATATTTTATAAATCAATATTATATAAAATGAAGAATAACTAAAGTGTTGTTACTTTGTTGTAGTATGCTGTTATGTCAGTTCTGACTAATAGCTATATTGTACAGGATTTTTAAGGATTGACTGGTGGGCTTAAACCACCAACATTTTGTTTAACAGTCCAGTGCTTATCCTTCAGTGCCAAACCAGGATTCCAACTAGAGTGTTGTTGTTGTTATATGCCTTGGAGTTGGTTTCAACTCATAATGAACCTCTATATGGTTTCAGAGGAGCAGCTGGTGAATTTGAACTGCCAACTTCATGGTTAAAACTGACTTGTGGTCCAGTGCTTTAT
>NW_006408562.1:2534836-2547200 GCF_000296735.1 Chrysochloris asiatica | reverse complement strand
AGCCCACAGCAGCATACCAGGACTCCTATTAACTTGGTGAAAGGAAAAACAGTATACAAAAAGGAGAAATCAACACAAAATGGTTAAGGCAAAGGAAAACACTAGGATGAGTGCTCAGGCTAAAGGCAACCCAGGTAAACCTATAACATGCACAATCTTGTAACAGCAATAATCTGTTAATGGATACGTAGACATGCGTACTGAACAGGAGTGGAAGAGTAAATGGGAGGATGGTCTTGAGAAATTATTCTCCATCTTCCAGACTGCTGACTTTCTGTTAATAAAGTTTGGATCGGATCTCTCCCGGTCTCTGTGATTGACTACAGTGTCAGACAGCAAACCCTCATTTCGGTTTGGCAACGTGAAGGGAACTTGTGGACTTCTCCGGTAAGTAGCATTACTAGCAAAGATACCTAGTCTCCTTTGTGGGTGCAAAAAGTAAATGGAACTACACCCACAGATACATATTTTCTTGACAGAGAATATTTTTACATATACACTTACCTATGTGGCACTGTAAGATAAGACTATTAACTGCAAGACTATTAACAGCAGTTCAAACCCATAGCCACTCCTTGGAAACACTATATGAGTTGGAACTGAATTAATGGCATATAACAATAGCAACAACATGCTGTAAATATACCCAGAAACATAGTAGAGCTATGAAAACACCAAACAACTGGAGGAAGCGAGTCTCTGGGCCTGGATCTCGGGATCATAGTCTAGGGGGATATCAAGATCAATTAGCATAGCAATGTCCAAATAGATAAATGTACACCCATATTCCTCAAAACACCATTGACAATAGCAAAAAAATAGAAACATTGTCCATGAATACAATGCTATAGGGTAAGCATGGGACCATAAGGTCGGATTGAACCTCAAGATTGGTGGTTCAAATGCACCACCTGCTCCTCAGAACTCTATACAGGATTGCCATGAATCAGAACTGACTTAACTGCACTTAACAACAACAACATATCCTGCTTTGAGTAGCAGTTGAGGTCTTAAAAAGCTTGTGAACAGTCATTTTAAGGTATAATTATTGGTGTTTCCCTGTTTGGAACAAAAAAGAGTGAAGAAAATAAAAGAGGAAAGAAAACAAATAGTTCCAGCAACTAATGCTAAGTGAATGCCAGCATTCATGACTTTAAAGCTAAATGAACTAAATAGTGTACTGCTGACTGCTTTAAAAGGGATCACATAGGAGGTTCTGGATAGAGTGGGAGAAAAATGGGGAAGAAAACAAGAACTCATAATACCAGTCTTACTGCTCTGATAGAGCCTGAAGTAGCTGTCTAAATTATGTGGCTCTTGTTAGGTGCCATTGAGTCTGTTCTTGCTCATAGCCACCCTATGTGCAATAGAGCTAAACATTGCCAGGTCCTATCTCTGGTAGCGTAGTGGTTAAGAGTCGGGCTGCTAACCTGAAGGTCGGCAGTTCAAAACTACCAGGGGTTCCGCAGGAGAAAGATGAGGCATTCTGCTCCCATAAAGATTTACAGCCTTGGAAACCCCATGCAGGGTCACTATGAGTCGGAACCGACTCAACGGTACTTAGCAACAACAGCAATATCCCATTCTCACAATTATTGTTATGTTTGAGTCCACTGCTATTGCCACTGTGTCAGTCTATCTCTTTGGAAGTCTTCTTCTTTTCACTGACCCTCTTTAACAGCATGATGTGTTTCACCAAGGACTGAATCCTCGTGATAACATGTCTGAAGTACAAAGATTCACCATCCTAGTTTCTAAGTTGCATTTGGGCTGTACTTCTCCAAACAAAAATTTGTTTTGTTCCTCTGGAAAGCCATAATACTTTTAATAATCTTTTCCAACACCACAATTCAAATCCATTATTCTTTCTTCTATGGGCTTCCTCATTCGTTGTCCAACTTGTACACATATATGAGGCTATTGAAAATACCAAGGCTTCAGTCAGGCACACCTTCCTTCTCAAACTGGTATATTTGCTCTTGAACACTTTAAAAAGGTCTTGTGCAGGAGATAGGCCTAATGCAAAATGTCATTTGCTTTCTTGACTGCTGCTTTCATGAATGTTGAGAGTGGATGACACAAATGTTTACTTCATCTATCATGATGTTTTTTATTGGTCAAGTTGTGAGGATTTTTGTTTTCTTTACAATAAGCTGCAATCATATTGAAGTCTATAGTCTTTGATGTTCATAAGTAAGTATTTTATGTCCTCTTTACCTCAGCGAGAAAGGTTGTGTCGTCTGCATATTGCAGGCTGTTCATAAATCTTCCTCTAAACCTCGTCCAGTGTTTGTCTTCATATAACTCAGCATATAATTTGAATAAGTACTGTAAAAGGATATAACCTTGAGGCCCATCTTTCCTGAGTTTAAAGCTTGTTCTGTTAGAATGACTGCCTCTTAGTCTATGTATAGAATCCCCATGAGCAGAATTAAAGGTTCTGGAGCATCCATTCTTCCCAATGTTCCCTATATTTTTTTCATGATCCACAAAGTCTAAAGCCTTTGCATAGTCAGTAAAGCACAAGGAAAACTTTCTGATAGTCTCTGCTGTCAGCCAAGATGCATCTGACATCAGCAATGGTATCCCTAGTTCCATGTCCTCTTCTGAATCTGGCAGTTCTCTGTCAATATGTTGTTGAAACCATTTTTGAATTTTCTTAAGCAATTTTTTATTTGCATGTTGTATTAATTCTATTGTTGGATGATTCCCACATTCTGTTTGGTAACCTCTCTTTGGAATGGGCACAAATATGGATCTCTTACAACTAGTTGGCCAAATAGCTGACTTCCAAATTTCTTGGCATAGATGAGTGAGCACCTCCAGTGCTACATCATTTTGTTGAAGCATTTCAATTTATGTTCCATCAATCCCTGTAGCCTTGTTTTTCACCAATGCCTTAAGTTCAACTTGGACTTCTTCCTTGATCATATTAGTTCTTAACCATACAATACCTCTTGAAATGATTAAGCATCAACCAATTTATTTATTTATTTTTTGGTATCATAGCTATGTGTTCATTCTATTTTCTTTTTCTATTTCATAGACCATTTAAAATTTTGTCTTTTTGTTATTCTTGTTAGGTGACATTGAGTCCGTTCCATAGTAACACTATGCACAACAGAACAAAGCACTGACCAATACTGCACCATAATCACAATCATTAAGCTTGATTTAGTTTATTGTTTTTGTTAAATGCCTTTGAATCAGGTCCAACTCATAGCGATCCTGTATAGGGTTTTAGAGGAGCAGCTGATGAGCTTGAACTGCCAACCTTGAAGTTCAAATCAACCTTGTGGTTCAGTGCTTCTCTTACAACACCACAGCAGGATTCTATTATTTTGTTTATTATTGTTTGTTGCTAAGTGCTGTTGAGTCAGTTCCAACTTACAACGACCCTGCCTAGGGTTAGCAAGGAAAGGCTGATGGTTTTGAACCACCATCCGTGTGCTTCAAACTGACTTTGTGGTCCAGCGCATTATATGCAACACCATACCAGGAGGCTGATTTTGTTGAAAGTGGTGGTGGTTGGTGGTTGTGTGCTGTGGAGTTGGTTCTGACTCATAGCGACCCTGTATAGGGTTTCCAAGGCTGTAAATCTTTACAGGAGCAGAAAGCCTCGTCTTTCTCTCTTGAAACCACTAGTAGTTCCAAACTGCTGACTGTGAGATTAGCAATGCAACTTGTAACCACTAAAGTACCAGAGCTCCTTATTTTATCTATTTGTTGTTGTTAAGTACCGTGGAGTCAGTTCTGACTCATAGTGACCCTACACAGGGTTTTTGAGGCTGTAAATCTTTACGGGAGCAGAAAGCCTCATCTTTCTCCCATGGAACAGGTAGGTTTGAACTGCTGACCTTGTGGTTAGCAGCCCGATTTGTAACCACTACGTTACCAGAACACCTTAATTTTGTCTATAGAACACTTCAATATTACAAGTTGAAACTTGAGTATTTTTCTTCAGTTCTTCCAGCTTGAAAAATGCTGAGCGTGTTCCTCTCTTTTGGTTTTTTAACTCCATGCCATTGCACATTTCACTATAATACTTGACTTTGTCTTCCCCAGTTGACCTTTGTAATTTCCTGTTCTTTTCTTCCATTTGCTTAAACTTTTCTATGTTCAAGAGCAAGTTTCAGTCTCTTCTGACATCCATTTTGTTTGTTTTTTTCTTTCTTTCCTGTCTTTATGTTATGTAGCATGCTATTTATGTCATCCCCCAATTCTGCTGGTCTTTAACCAATACTGTCTAATGCATCAAATGTATTCTTGAGATTTTCCCTAAATTCAGGTGGTGTGTATTCAGGACCAAAGTTTCACTCTCATGAATTTGTTTCAATTTTTTTTCAGCTTTAGCCTGAAGCTGCATATGAGCATTTGATGATATCTTTCACAGTCTGATCCTGACTTTGTTTTGGCTGATGATATTGGACTTTTCCATTATATTTTCCCACATATTTAGTCAATTCGATTGTTACATATTCTGGTTGGGTGGCCAAGTGTTTAATTGCCTTTTATGTTGTTAAAAAAGGTGTTTGCAATGACTAAGTCATTGAACTTGCAAAATTCTATTTTGAGATCTTCAGCTTCACTTCTATCACCAAGACCATATTTTCTAACTACTGATCCTTCTTCTTTGTTTCCAACTTTTGCATTCCAATCACCAGTAATTATCAATGCAAATTGATTGCATGTTTCATCAATTTCAAAGTGAAGTAGTTGGTAGAATTCTTCAATTTCATCATTACTGGTTTTAGTGGTTGGTGTGTAAAACTGAATACTAGTGGTATTAACTGCTCTTCCTTGAAGACATACATATTATTCTATCACAGACAGCAGTGTACCTCAGAATAGATCTGGAAATGTTCTTTATGACAATGAATGCGACACCACTCCTCCTCAATATGAAATTTCCAGCTAAGTAAGTCATGTAAATGTTTGATTTAATGGCCAATACCAATCCATCTCAGCTCACTTATGCCTAGGATATTAATAGGCATTCTATTTCATTTTACACAACTTCCAGTTTTCTTAGTGTCATATTAGTACATTCCATGTTATGATAATTGATTAATATTTACAGCTGTTTTTACTTATTTTGAGTTTTGTCCTATCAACAAATGAAGGTCTCAGAAGTTTTATTACATTCTCATCATTAAGGTCAACTCTACTTTGAGGAGGCAGCTCTTTCCCAGTCATATTTGGAGTGCCTTCCAATACTTTCTATCACTGTGTCTGACAATATCCTGCTGTTATGCATAATGTTTTCATTTTTCACTATTATATCTGACAACTTTCTGCTGCTGTTCATTAGGTCTTCAGTCACTAACATTCAGAAATAGTCTAAGTCTACTTTCTAGTCTGTTTTAGTCTGGAAGCTCCACAGAAACCTGTCTACCATGGGTGACCCTGTTGATATTTAAAATATTGGTGACATAAATTCTAGCATCTCAGCAACACTTAAGCTACCACAGTACAACAAACTGATAGTTGAGTGATGATTCTAAGCCACTCTTCAAATTTGGAACTGAATGAACTCACTCCAGTTGTTGAACTTCAGTCAAATAAAAACAGATCTGCAAGGTAAACTATAACCCCATGGAAGTATATACTCTTTAGAACAATCATCCCCATAGAAGGACAAAAGGAATCATTTACCAAGAGACAAAATCAGAATACAGAAAGGGATAGAAAAGGAGGACAAATAGAAACAGGCAATGCAGGGAGGAAGTGAAATGAGTATCATTACACTGTGGTGATTGTAAACTATGTCACACACACACAAAAAAAATTATGAATTATCAAATGTAAATTAATGTGCTCTGTAACCTTTTAGCCACTCACATCACAAGAAAAAGATAAAAAATAGTTTTAACAATTTCATCTGTTAATATGTGTTCCAACAGAAAAAAATTCAAATTTCTAGGTTTTATTAAAGATTAGGATATTCTGTGTCATTGTTATATTCATTTTTAAAATGGTTTAGCTATAGAGAGAACATTTGAGGAATTTCAGCACTATTCAATTCTGCTTATAATTTAATTTAGATATATTTAAGAGCAATGCATATGGTCAAATTATATCAAAGTTTATGGCTTTTGTAGTGAAAATATCATTAAATAATTACTTCAGTAAGACACTGGCTAAAAGTTAGTCATTCCACATGGGAATATGAAAAGGAATTTGTGGCCCAAACATTTTAGTAAGTTTCCCTTTAACCTTTATGGTTGAATTTAAAAGAGAAACTTTAGTTTGTACTTGCAAATTTTCAAATTATTTTCCTGCTATCTTAAAGTGGGATACAGCTGTAGCACTGTAGGATCAGCACTGGGCTTCAAACCACAATGTTGGCAGTTCAAACACACCAGCTGCTCCTTGGAAACCTATACAGGGTCACTAGGAGTCGAAACTGACTTAATGGCACTTAACAACAACAAATCTTAAAGTGGTCATTGATTATGATTTTACCTGAATTGTTCAGCAGGAATGGTGCTGGTTAGCCAGAGAATTGTGTTAGTTTTGATGGTGGTAGTGGGGTATTCTGTTATGCGGTCTCTCTGTCTGTTAAACATATGATATTATTCAACAGCATTTTGTTTTTACTTTCCCATGTGCAGCATACACAAATAAAGGGAAACAAGATATAATTAATAATTTTGGGATATAAATCATTGCAGGCTGCAAATCAAAGGTCACCTACATCTATTCATTAATCCCAAGCTTTGCCCTTACTTCTGGTGAAGTACTAGATCTCATTTGATTAGTTTTTCACAAATGTCATTTCAGTACTCTTAGTGTCAGGGGTACTTAGCTTTTTCTGAAGATGATATAAGGCACACCATAAAAAGAAAGATTTAAAAAGTTTGATTAATTTCTTGTTTTGTGACTGTATGGTGATTTTAGTCACATTAGGTGGTTAGTCATGGTGATAGTTTCAGAGGGAAAAAAGGGACTTGTGGTACTGTAGGATAAGTCCTGCAAGGTGAGTTTGAACTTCAAGATTGGAGTCACTCCTCGGAAACCCTACACAGGGTAGCTATGAGTCAAAACTGACTTGATAACACTAAGCAACAACAATAGGGTAAGTACTGGATTGCTAACCACAAAGTTGTCTGTTCAAAATCACCAGTCACTCTGCCAGGAGAAAGACGATGTTTTGGGTTCTCATAAAGATTTAGAGCTTCAAAACCCCTCTACAGGTTGAAAATGACTCAGTGGAACACAGAAACAACAACAGGCATTGGAAATAGATATATCTTTCTATATTTTAATGGTGGGAGAAAGATGAGGCTTTCTACTCCCGTAAAGATTTACACCTTCGGAAACCCTATACAGGGTCGCTATGGGTCGGAACCGACTCGATGGCACATAACAACAACAACAACAATCATACAGCCAAAGATAACATAAAACTATGATAATCATAGGTTCTGTTTCAGATATATTTATAATATTTATTCTGGTGTTAAGAGTTTTATTCTACTTGTATTCTAACCATCAAATAATAAGTACTTCTCTTTTATGTAGAGTTCTTTAAGTCTTGTCAATATGCTGCCAATTAATAACCTATTGTAACATTTCACCTGATGTTTTCCTTTATGACTAGAATTTATACTCAAATTCAAGTATAAACTTTCAATTATTTTTCTCTAAAAAGAATTCTTTAAAATCACTACTGGTAATAGTAGTAGTGATTGTATGCCACAGATTTGGTTCCAACTCATAGTCAACATTTATAAGGTTTCTGAGGTTATAAATCTTTTACAGTAGCAGAAATACTTGGAGTGACTTGTAGATTTGAACTGCTAACCATGCAGTTTAACAGCTCAGCTCATCATCTGCTATGCTACCAGGACCAAAAATGGCTACAAGATTTCCATGGGATAAATCTATTTTTAATTTAAATAGTCACATTTTTCTATAAATTCATATAGGACTAGCATCAAGGATTTGGTAAGAAGACTTATGCAGTTGATTTATCAATTTGGAGATCAGAGAGTTGCTGCAATATCCACAAACCATCAATCCGTCAGATTCAAGTATGCATAAAAATATTAGCATGAGCGCTCTTGTGTGTTGGGAGGAGTGTACTGTATTAACATGAATGATTTCTTTAAATTATGAAACTTTTATGGATTGAATTTTTTCCCAAAAAATATGTATTAAATTCTTGGCTCTTGTACTTGTAGATGTGAACTTGTTTGGAAATAGGGCTATCTTGCTTATTATAATGAGTTAGACTAGAATGCATACAGAAAGGGTCATGTGAGAATTCTATTTAAACCAAGAAACCAAGGAATTTATATTTCTGAAAATATGCTTCTTTATCTTCTCTATCCCATGCTCTATTAAGTACACTATTTTTTTAAAAGAACTTTTTATTGTGACTTGAGTGAAAGTTTACAGAGGAAATCATAAGTTACATGTTCTACAAATCATACACTTCATTTCATTTGATTGATTTCAATACCCTCCATGTGAAATTATTTAACAGTATTTATGCCCTTAAACCCTTGCACTGTTCCTTGCATCCTTCCCTACCTTCATCTTTCTTCTACTAACCTCCCTCTTGTATATTGCCTTCCCTTTTTATCAGAACATTAACTGAACAGTATTCATGGAAGAATGCTTCAGTCTTTCTTTGTTGTAATTTTTATGCTTCTAACTTTTTCTTGTTGATAGGTGTCATCAAGTCCATTCGGTCTTACAGAAACCTTGTGCCCAACAAAATGGAATGCTGCTCTGTCCTGAACCATCCTCACAATCATTGTTAAAGTTGAGACCATGCTGCTGCCACAATCCATCTAGTTAGGGGACTACCTCTTTTTCTCTGACCCTAGCTCTGGTAGCGTAGTGGTTACGAATCGGGCTGCGAACTGCAAGGTCAGCAGTTCGAAACTACCAGTTGTTCCGCGGGAGAAAGATGAGGCTCTCTGCTCCCGTAAAGATTTACAGCCTCAGAAACCCTGTACAGGGTCACTATGAGTCAGAATCGACTCCACGGCACATAACAACAACAACAACAACACCAAGCATATGTTCTTCTCTAGAGATTGATTCCTCCTGATGATATGCCCAAAGTATGAAAGAGAAAGTCTGACCATCCTGGTTTCTAAGTAGCATTCTGGCTTTATTTCTTCTAACACAGATTTGTTTGTTCTTCTGGCAGTTATAGTACTTTCATTCTTCGCCAACACAATAAGTCAAATGCATCAATTCTTCTACGATCTTCCTTATTCATTGTTCAGCTTTCACATGCATATGAGGTTATTGAAAATGCCATGGCTTAGGTCAGATGCCTCTTAGTCCTCAAACTGAAATCTTTGCTCTTAAACACTTTGAAGAGCTCCTGCGCAGCAGATTTGCCTAATGTAACACATCGTTTGATGTCTTGACTGCTGCTTCCATGAGTGTTAATGGCTGATTTGGGAAAAATGAAGTCTTTGACAAATTCATTCTTTTTTCCATTTATCATGATGGTATTTATTGGTCCTGTGGTGAGGAATTTTGTTTTCTTAAATTGAGGTGGATCTATACTGAAAGCAGTGAGTCGTCTTTTATCTTCATCAGTATTTTAAGTCCTCTTTGTTTTCACCAAGCAAGTTTGTGTCATCTGCAGATTGCAAATTGTTAATGGACTGTCCTCAAATCTTGATTCCATGTTATTCTTCATATAATCCAGTTTTGCAGATGATTTGCTCAGCATACAAGTTGATTATGGTGAATTATATGAATTAAGTTGAGTATGGTGAAGGAATACAGCCCTTGTGCACAACTTTCCTGACTTTAAACCATTCAGTGTCCCCTTGTTCTGTTTCAATGACTTTGATTATGTGCAGGTTCCTTGTTAGTACAATTAAGTGTGTTGGAATACCCATTCTCCACAATGTTGTCCATAGTTTGTCATTATGCACACAGTCAAAAGACTGCATAGTCACTAAATGTTTCTTATTATCTCTAGTTAATTTTGTAGAAATTCATATGTTTCTATTACTCACTTCAAGGTGTAGTGTTTCTTTACAAGGTACTGTATCTTTTCACTCTTTGTTCTTGGGATTCTAATTTTTATCCATTCTTATTTTAACATTACCTATTTTAGATAGATATTTACTCTAAAATGCTTCTTTCAATGGATAAAGTTTAGGATTTGTAAAACATCTCCATGTTATTGTTCTGCCTAAACCTTATATGGGAGTCCTGGTGTGGCTCTGCAGGATCATGTGCTGTACTGCAAGGTCGGTTTGAACTGTAAGGTCAGCAGTTCAAGCTCAGCAGTCGCTCCTCTGAAACCCTATACAGGGTCTTGGTGAGTCAGAACTGGTTCAGAGGCATTTAACAGAAACAGCAACAATATATGGTTTCTATGCTTCAGATTCAATTTGACAGCATCTAACAACAATAGCAACAATAGTAGCAAAACCATCCCACCTATGTAAAGTCATAAATATTGGACAATATCACAGAAAAAAAAGTATTGTTGCTAAAAATATATCTTTGTGTCATATATTTTTAGGGGAGCCAAGTTTCTCTATATGCCAAGCCCTAAATTGCAAAGAACCTTTCCCCCAAATCTCCTGTAAGCATTAGCATTTCCCTGTAGAATACCAACTGTAGCTAACATGTGATGCTATCAATGAAGGACACAGATAAATTCACTTTCAGCTGTCTTATCATTCCAGTTGAATGATGTAGGTTAGGTAATACCTATGATACTTTATACCAGGAGAGGAAAAAGCTGAGTTAAAAAATTATGTTTCAGTGCATTTGAGAGTAAGCAAATTATATTCTCATCTATTTTACTTTTGCTTTGCCATCACTGAATCTGTTCAGTTCCCATACTTAGTTCTTATTTGTTGTTGTTGACTCTGTATGGCTAAATGTGCTGTGCAAACATTACCTACAGACAGCCTGGGAGTAACACCCCTTTGGAGTGAGATGGAGGCATTCAAGCATCTATTTGACACTGGAAGAAGACTGCCTTAGTTCACTGACTACTGTTGTTGTTTCATATGCTTTGTGATTTGTGGCACTGTGGATTCATGAGCTGGACTGCAAAGTCGGTTCAAATAGCAAGGTTGATGGTTCAAGTCACCAGCTGCTCATCAGAAACCCTATATAGGGTCGCTATGGGTCGGAACCAACTAAATTGACAGCACTTAACAGTGACAATGAGTAATAATTTTACAAGGATATAAGAATTTCTACTTCTATCCTATGATAGGAGTCCTGATGTGGCTATGTGGGCTACTGAGCTGGACTGCAAGGTCAGTTTGAATCACAAGGTTGGTGGTTCAAGCTCACCAGCTACTCCTCAGACACCCTATACAAGGTGGCTATAAGTCAAAACTGAATTGATGGCACTCAAAAACAACAACAGTAATCCTATAATAAGGGAGCAGTGTGATGGCTTTGTCGGATAATTACTGGACTGTGAACCACGAAGTCAACAGTTCAAGCCCACCAGCTCTTCCATGGAAGAAAGATGAGGCTTTCTGCTTCTGCAAAGATTTGCAGCCTCAGAAAGGCTATAAAGGGTCACTATGAATTGGAACCATAGTGGGGGCAGTGAGCAACAACAATCCTATGATAAAGGCAGTGAATGCTTAGAAATATCAGAATTTGAATACTAGAAAACAGTAAAAGTTGTCTGTGCATATCTGACACAATATAGTTGACAGCAACAACCAGTGTATATTCTTGGCTTATTCTACAACAAATACTAATTTTAATGCTTGTTGTTTATAAACAAAATCCCTATGAGTTAAATGTCATTATCAGTTCCATTGTTATTCCATGCAGAAAGCATCAAAAGAAGATGGAAGGAATATACAGGCTCATGGTTTAATAAAGAAATGTTCAGTGTCTAACCATTTCAAAGTTGTTGTTGTTGTTAAGTGACATCGTGTCAGTTCCTACCAATAGTGATCCCATGGAGGGTTTCTAAGAAATGACTAGTGTGCTTGAACCATCAATCTTGCAGTTCAAACTGACTTTACAGGTTAGCGCATTAACCCATAGCACCATACCAGGACTATAACCATTTCAAGAGGGAGTATAGTTTACAAAGGTACCCCAGTAGTGGCACTGTAGGATTAACGCAGGACTGCTAACTGCAAGATCAGCAGTTCAAACTCACCAGCCACTCCTCAGACACCCTATACAGGGTCCTTATGCTTCAGAACTGACTCAATGGAACTTTACCACAACAACAACACATGCAAACAAAATGACCACAGCAGTGTGGAAGATTAGATAAAAGCTCTCTAGGGCAAGGAAATCAATACTCATAATGTTAGGAGGTCACTCATCTGTCAGTGTGTCGTACTGTGATGGCTTGTGAGTTGCTGTGATTATGGAAGCTATCCAT
>NW_006408562.1:2530124-2532981 GCF_000296735.1 Chrysochloris asiatica | reverse complement strand
GCCATTTCAAAAAGAAGTGACCCAACTGAATGCAGAATTCATCAGACAGTATCTTTGATACCCCATGCAAGTAAAGTTTACCAAAGGTAACAGAAACGACTGCAAGCATACATTGACAGCAAAATTCCACAGCTTCAAGCTGGATTCAGAAGAGGACGTGGAATGAGGGATATCATTGTTGTTTTGATTTGCATCTCTCTGATGGCTAGTGATCGTGAACATTTCTTCATATGTTTGTTGGCTGCCAAAAGAACCAACAGATCTGTGTTGGAAGAAATGCAGCCAGAATGCTCCTTTGAGGCCAGGATGGCCAAATTTCATTTCTCAATCTTTGAATATATTGTCAGGAGGGACCAGTCACTGAAGAAGGATATCATTTTTGGTAAGGTATAGTGTCAAAGAAAAAGAAGAAGGCCTCCAGCGAGATGGATTGGCAAAGTGGTAACATCAATGGTCTCATGTGTGGCAACAATTGTGACATTGGCTCTGTACCGGACAGTGTTTTGTTCTGTTTTACATAGAGTTGCTATGAGTAGAAACCTATTTGATGGAACCTAACACCACCAACAACAATAACCTTAGGAGATGACCTTTCTGCCTGGCTCATATTTGAGGCCTTCTAGACATTCCTTTTAGTCCCAATGTGGCACTGTGGGTTAATGGGCCAAACTGCAAAGCCGTTTCAACTGAAGGTCAGAAATGCAAGGTCACCAGCTTCTCTTCGGAAGCCTATACAAGGTGACTATGGGTCAGAACTGAGTCGACATCACTTCACAACAACAGACCTTCTTAAGGAGCTCTGGTAACATAATAGTTACTAGTCAGGCTGTTAACCTCAAGGTAGTTCAAAACTACCAGCGGTTTTGTGAGAAAGATGAGGCTTTCTGCTCCCATAAAGATTTACAGGCTCAGAAACCCTATAGAGGTTCGCTATGAACCTGAACTGACTCCATGGCACACCACCACCACCACCAGACTTTCCTTAAAATGCTTAATCCTTCTAAAAAATATTGTTGTATATGAAGCAACATTTGTTTAAACTTGTTGTAATGCTTCAGTGACTTGAAATGTCCACTTGAGTTTTGTTAACAATTTTATATCCACTTTGACCTCAAAATTATTTTTTCCACACTATAAAAATCATCCTATTTTAAAACAAGCCTAGAACAACGGTATTATTGGTTGAACTTGTCCGGAGTCATCCATTGATCACAGAGACAAGTTTAAATACAGCTTGTTTGGAATTAACTCATGAATGTATGAATTGGAACACTCATAGCTGTATTTTTTTACTTACACTCCATGTTCAACAGCAGAAACCAAATAAACCATTTTGAAAAGAGATACGTTTAAGTCCTAGCCTCCAGTACCTATAAATATGACCTTATGTGGAAATTAGATTTTAGAACATCTTATCTGTTAAGTTAACATGAGGTCAGCTGAGTAGGATACTAATCTGAGTAGCATCTTTGGAAAAGAGGTATAAAGACACAGAGAGCTAGACAATGGAAGGCTGCATCTGAAATCCAAGAAATACATGGTACTACCAAAAGGTATAACAGACAAGAAATTGATCTTAACCTACAGACTTTGGAGGTATCATGACTCTGCTGACACTGTGAATTTACAATTTTAGCCTACTGGAGAACTGTGCGAGGAATTAACTTGTATTTTTAAAAAGCTACCCAGTTTGTGAAAAGCTGTTGCTACACCCCTAGGAAACTAATACAAAGAGTGACTGCCACATTTATAAGTTTCAAGGTACACAAATCTTGGGTGTGTGCCTGCTTCCTAGGGTCTTAATCCATTTCCTTTTTGCCTCCCTCTTATTCTTTTAAACCCAGAGAAATGGCTGGTTTTAGATAACTGACAAATAATCTTAATTTACTCTTCTCTTTCTGTTGATTTCACTCTCTCACTTTGTGCCTTTCTGTCTCTGTATCTCTGTGTGTGCATATCTGCTTCTCTTTATCTGCACATATACAGACAGGTGTGTGTGCAGATTTGGTTAGAGTCAGCCTAATCAAAAGCATTGGGCACTTATGCTATGCATTGTGATGGTGGTGGTGTGCCATGGAGTTGGTTCCAACTCATAGCAACCCTGCATAGGTTTTATGAGGCTGTAAATCTTTAAGGGAGCAGAAAGTCTCATCTTTCTCCAAAGGAATGGCTGGTAATTTCAAAGTGCTGATCTGACTCATTACCACTCTGATATTATAACATTCAAAACATTTACTTACAATCTAGTGAATGAGATCTAATTAATGTCAATATACAACAGAAGAGAGTATGGAGTTGTTACTAAATTATATGTTGTTGTTAAGTCAGTTTCAACTTATAAAGACCAGGTATAGGGTTTCCAAAAAAATGGCTGATGTGTTTAAAAAAAAAAAATGCTGATCCTACAGTTAGTAGTCCAGTGATTATCATATATGCCATATGTACATTATTTAGAGTAGCAGTAAAGTGATCTCTGAAGGCTATACTATCCCAGTAAAGTTTCTTGATATTTAGGAGATTTATAGATTATTACTATTCATAAACTCAATGTTTTACATACAAATAGAGCTAAGCAAAAAATGTGTTATGGATAAAAATAAACATTAAATGTATTTCAGGTAAGCACATTGCCTTCACATAGCACAACTTTCAAAGTTAAATATTTAGTATATTTAGAAAAGGATATCTAATAAATCTAAGGAGCTCTGGTAGTGCAGTGGTTATGAATTGGGCTGCTAACCTCAGGGTCAGAAGTTTGAAACTACCAGCTATTCTGTGGGAGAAAGATGAGGCTTTCTGCTCCTGTAAAGATTTACAGCCTTGGAAACCCTGTATGGGGTCTCTATGAGTAGGAACT
>NW_006408562.1:2520271-2529594 GCF_000296735.1 Chrysochloris asiatica | reverse complement strand
TTGGGTCAGGCACACCTTTGTCTTCAAGCTGACATCTTTGCTCTTCAACACTTTAAGAAGGTCTTGTGCAGCAGATTTGCCCAATGCAATACATCATTTGATTTCTTAACTGCTTCTTGCATGAGTGTTGATAGTTGATCCAAGAAGAATGAAGTCCTTGACAACTTTAATCTTTTCTCTGTTGATATAAATGTTGTTTATTGGTCCAGTGGTGAGGATATTTGTTTTCTTTACATTGAGATACAGAAGGCTGTGCTCTTTGATCTTCCTCAGTAAATATTTTTAGTCCTCTTCACTTTCAGCAAGCAAGGTTGTATCATCTGCATATTGCAGTTTGTTAATGAGTCTTCCTCCAATCCTGATGTCACATTTTCCTTCATATAACCCTGCTTCTCAGATGGTGTGCTCAGCATACAGGTTGAATAAGTATGGTAAAAGAATATACCCCTGTCACACACCTTTCTTAATTTTAAACCATTCAGTGCTCCCATGTTCTGTTTTAACAGTATTCCTGAATACTTTATTGTGCTCATGAGGAATCCATGCATGGACCAAGAGGCTGCTGTTAATAAGTTGAAAACCCATATATTACTTAAATTCCCTTTATGAATTTCTCCCCTCTAGGAGTTCTGTTGTATGTAGCACTGTCGAATAAACACTGGACTGCTCAATGCAAGTTTTGTGGTTCTCATTCACCACCCGCTCCTCAGCACCCTGAATAAGGTTGAACTGACTAGATAGCCTTTGACAACTATATCAGCAACAGAAAACCCTTAAAAGGAGCACTGATGGGCTGAGGTTAAGTCCTTGGCTGCTCACAGAAAGGTCTATGGTTAGTATTGAAAGGGAAAACAACAACCCAGCGCCGTTCATTAACCACACCGCACACCAGATGGCCCGTCTAGAGACTTTTATTCAGGGTTAGGAAGAGGAAGGTGACCTCTGCCGGAGAGAGAAGGCAGAAGGCAAAAAGAAGGGGAGAAGAAGACGAAGAGAAGGCAGAAAGAAGAGGAAGTCAGTGGGAAGGGAGTGGTCTTATATAGGTTCAACAGGAATGGAGTTTTCATTGCTAATGTGATTCAGCTGTGGCCTATCAAAAGCTATGTTGCCCTTTAAATTACGCACCTTGTAGCTTAGGGTGGGGAAACAGAAACCTAAGATTACAAAATGGAGTTGAAGGGAGGGGAGAGGGAAGAACCCGGAAGGTACAGCCTAAAATGGTGGACCTGATATTGTAACAAGTATATATTAAATGCTCCCCAGGAGAAAGATGTGGCTGCCTACCTTTGTAACCATTATAACACTGAAACAGTATCTGGCAATTCTACTCTGTTCTGTAGAGCCTGAATCCACTTGACTAGGAAAGAGTTTGGTTTTATTTTTTATTCACAGAATATTTGGAGACTGTGGGTAGTTTAAACAGTTAACACAGTTTTTGCCAATGATTGTTAGTTCAACACCATTCAAAGTCATGTTGGAAGAAAGGCCTGGTGATCATTTTCCTAAAAATTATTAAGTTCTACTCTGTTAGACACGAGGTTGCCATGAATCAGAATGGACTTAACAGTAGCTTGTCTTGAGAGAACATTAACTAACTATACAGATGAAAATTGTTTCACATTCTAAAATGAGTTGGTAAAATAAGAAATCTAGTATGAAAAAAATTTAACTCAGGCAAGAGAATGTGGGACAGAGGGGATTTCATAATTGAAACACTCTTCTTTTCAAAAACAATAATAACACAAAGATATTTCATATATTATGACAGGATAAAAACAATTCCCGCAATCTTATTTTGTTGTTTGTTGTTGACTCATGATGTCCTAAGGCATAACAAGTAAAACATTGCTCAATCCTGTGTCATTTCCATTAGTTTTTATGTATTTGAGTCCAGTGTTGATGTTTCTGTGTCAATCCATCTCTCTTAGGGCTTCCCTCATTTTCACTGACCGACTACTTCACCCATCATTCCTTAACCAGCACTATTGCTACCCTAGCACAAAATAGGTGTTCAGCTCTGTGTTGGAAGAAGTGCAGCCAGAGTGCCCCCTGGTGGCCAGGATGACCAGACTTCAACTCTCATGACATATTGTCAGGAAGGACCAGTCATTGAAGAGGGATATCATGTTTGGTAAGGTGGAGGGTCAGAGAAAAAAAGGAAGACTCCAGAGAGATGGATTGGTAAAGTGGCAGCATCAATGGTCTCAAGCGTGGCAACAATAGTGAGGTTGGCCCAGGATCGGGCAGTGTTTCATTCTGCTGTGCATAACGTCACTATAAGTCAACATTGACTCAATGGCACCTAACAACAACAACAACAGACTCCTTTATCTGTGCTTAATATTTGATCTCCAGATGGGAGAATTTCACCACAGGAGGAACTCTTGATGCTTAAAAATAAAGAAAGAAAGAAAGAAAGAAAGAAGAAATTTTTAACAGTTTTCCTGAGAATGTTTCAGTTACAATGTTTAGATCTAGCAAACCACCACACATCTGGCTGTAGTTCTATAAATTTCCACTGCTATTCAGAAGGAATATTGCAGAGGAGCTATTAAACCCTTCATGGCTGCATCTTCATAGTAGGAGCAGGATGACAAATGAAAAATAGCAAACAGCCATCTGTTTGGCTAGCTTGGCATCCAACACACATTTGCAAAAAGATTGAAATTATTTCTTCTACTTTGCATCAGAACACCTCTGCTTTATCCGGTAATGTACTTCATTTAATTTGTTTTACTGTGATGCTAATATGAATGGCTTGATGACCATTATGGGGATTCTAATGTGCATGCCCCCATTGAAAGGGCAAGTCGAAAATCTATGAGTAAAATTTAATGGAAGTAATATTTTTGCTAGTTATTTGCCTATGGGAGAAAAAGAAAGTGATGTTGTTATTCTATACTACTAGAAGGTGGTATTGAACTGGAGCATCCTTGTAATTGAGACTGACTTTGGCTTATACCCAAGAAATGAGAGCTTGACCCTTAAATTAAGAAGGAAGAGGGAATACAAAAATACACTTCTTTACTCCATGAATAACTGAAATAATCATCTCCACCATGACACAACACACCCCTTGCAACAATACTCAGTATTCTGAGGAACCCCACTTTGATTAAACCAAAACTCTCATTTCCTTCATTTTGCTATAATATAGTAATACATTTTTGGTGTTGTTTAGTACCGTTGAGTAGGTTCCAACTCATAGCGATCCTGTACAAGGTTTCCAAGGAGTGGCTAGTAGGTTTGAACCATTGACTTTGTACCTGGCATTCCATTGCTTATCCTACAGCACCACACCAAGACTGGTGCTGGTGGTGGTATTAGTTATGTGCTGTGGAGTTGGGTCTGACTCATAGTGACACTGTATAGGGTTTCCGAGGCTGTAAATCTTTAGAGGAGCAGAAAGACTCATCTTTCTTCTGCAGAATCACTGGTGGTTTTGAACTGCTGAGCTTGAGGTTAGCAACCCAACTTGTAACCACTACACTACCTGAACTCCTTACACCAGGACTAGGAATACAATAGAAATGGGTATACATACATAGCCCTGGATAACCTGTTTACATGAAAAAATTAACTCTTATACTTTATAGTCAGCCCTTGTTATTCACTATTTTAAAATGGAACATGAGTAATGTATTAATATATGAGGCACTATCATTCCTTATGTCTTCACATTCATTTACTATGTAAAAACAGAATGATTAATAATATTAAAGAGCTTAATGTAAGCACCAGAGGGTAAATACTTTAGGTCACATGCATTCATACAACATTTTTACAAATGTTTCCAGAGATAAATGAGTGTAGTTTATGTATATAATGTGTGTATAAATATTCTAAGCACCAATATATGATTAATTTTCAATGTTATAACCTAATTGTGAACATTTTAAAATTTCATTAACAAGTCCCTTGGTTTTCAGATACTTGTATAAAAATTATTTATGAATTCTTTTCATATCAAAATTGACAGAAATGAATTATATTGCTTTAAACAATAAAATAAAAAAATCTGAAATATATTTGTACATGCAAGGATGAGTATAAAAACTTGCTACTTGTGTTCCATTTCATATATGCATGAATTTATTACAAACAAAACATATTTAAATATGTCTCTGCAGTCAGCAGATGACCATAGACAAGTTTTCTCAGTAATATGCATGTTTTAATCTAATTCAAGCAATCCTGGTGTGGCGCTGTGGGCTAATGTGCTGGACTGCAAAGTCAGTTTGAACCACAAGATCAGCAGTTCAAGCTCACCAGCCACTCCTTGGAAACCCTATACAGAGTCACTGTGGGTCAGAACTGACTTAATGACACTTAACAACAAAAACGATATAATTCAGGTGCCTTAAAAAGAAAAAAAAAAGTCCAAAGAAAACAGTGGCTTTCAAGGAATCTACTGGACCAGATGAATACAAGGCAGACAAATCAGCACAGGTTATGGGATTCTTAAGGGTAGTATTCATAAGGTTTTAAGTGACTAAATATTCAGAAGTAGTTTGTCTCTCCTTCTTCCTTGAGGACTAAAGTGCACCTAACCCAAACCATGGTATTTTCAATAACCTCATATGTATACAAAAGTTCAACAGTGGATAAGGAAGATGATAGAAGAATTGATGTATTTGAGTTATGGTGTTGGAGGAGAATATTGAAAGTACCATAGGCTGCCAAAAGAACAAACAGATCTGTGTTGGAAGAAGTGTAGCCAGAGTGCTTCTTGGAAGCCAGGATGGCCAAACTTCATCTCTCATACTACGGACACATTGTCCGAAGGGACCAGTCACTGGAGAGGGATATCATGTTTGGTAAGGTGGAGGGTCAGAGAAAGAGAAAAAATGTTCCTTTTTCAGAAGAAGACCCCCAATGAGATGGATTGGCAAAGTGACAGCATCAGTGGTCTCAAGTGTGGCAACAATTGTGAGGTTAGCCCAGGACCAGACAGTGTTTCATTCTGTTGTGCATAGGGTCGCTATGAGTTGGTACTGACTCAATGTCACCTAACAACAACAACAACAAACAACAATAAGAACAAACTTTAGAGAAACAGACTTTCACATCTTTCATCTGTAGAGGGGCTGGTGGGTTGTTAGCAGTCAGTGCATAACCACTACAAACCAGGGCTATTTCTGGGGGTCAGAGGCTGAATTCTAAATATTAGCAGGCTTGGTTGCTTACTGGAGGCATCAGAAGATTATCCATTGTGCTCTCCAGTTTCTGCAGACTACCTGCATGTCTTGGCCCATGACCCTTTCCTCATATTACTCATCCCTCTTGCTTTTGTCATCATATCTCATACTTCTGATTTTGATCTTCCTAATTCTATTTTATGGACTTCTGATGTGGCACTATAGTATCACCACAAGGTTGGCAGTTCAAACCTTCAAGCTGCTCTTTGGAAACCCTATACAGGATCACTATGAGTTGGAACCAACTTGACAGCACTTAACAACAATATTCCCTTTTTATAGGAACCCTTGTGATTACATTGTGCCCACTTGTATAATGCAGATAGAAACGTTTCCATCTTAAAATCCTTAATTTAATCATGTTTGGTTAGTACTTATGCCATGCAAGATACAGTCGTCATACATACTGGGATTAAGACTTGGACATCTTCATGGAGCCATTATCCAGCCTAACTACATTTCTTGTTCAAAAAACAAAATAAAATCAACTCTTGACCTCACCTTCCTTTCCAGGAATAGCTTCATCTCTAAGTTGTCTTTACCACCAAAACTTCTTCAAAATGTTGTCATTACTTTCTGTTTCCAATGCTTTTCTTTTCTTGTTCTTTGAAAACATTTTAAAACAGATTTGTGTGTGTGTGTGTGTGTGTGTGTGTGTTTGTGTTTTCTTTAGTCCTTACCACTCCTAAACTTTTTAAAAACAACAACAACAACAAAAAATTAAGGTTGCCTCCATCAGCATTGCTAAATACAAATATCAATACATTTTCTGACTAGATCGATCAGCAGACTTTGGTAGACCAAAATAGTGTATCTTTTCCTTGATACACCATTTTGGTTTGCTTTTTTGCTTTCTTTTTATTGTGAATTGGATGGAGATTACCAGAGCAGATCAGCTTTCCATTTAACAATCCATGCACATTTTGTTTCATCTCATTAATTGCAGTCCCCACAATGTAACATCACTTATCCTATTACCTACCTGTGTTTCCTGTTTCCATTCCTCATTCTTTCCAAACACTTTGAAAATGAACTTTATACTTGGGTAAATTCTACCTTTAAAAAAAAAAAAAATCTCTGTTGGTTACTTATTCTAAACTGTGGATACCTAACGCTGTTATTCTCCTTGTTTTAGGAGTTTTCAGTCTCTGTTTTTTCCTGTACCTCAGTAGCCATTTCTTCTTAGTTCCTGGATGATTCTACTCTTATCTTTAAACCCTTAGTTTTACATGATCTCCAAGATCAAGTTTAGGATTATTTCTCTTTCAATTTATACTCATCCCCTCGGTAGTGTCATCTATACTCATGAATTTAAAATGAATTTAACTGTTCCTACTAAAAGTCTGTAGGAGCTCTGGTCATGTTCATGTTGGGCTGCTAACCTCATTCTGCAGGAATTTATTATCAGCTTTATCACTGAACTTTCTGTGCTGCAGTCTGCACACCATGATTGTGATATAAATGCAGCTACAGAAAACATCTCCCTTGACTTGTTTATTTAATTATTCTAAGTGAAAAAAAAAGGAGTGACTAGAGACCTTTCTTGTAATATAAAGATGACCAAGGTGAGGTATTTATGCTTAATTTAGATACTTATATATGCCAAGTAAGAGGGAATAATTGTATTGCTTCAAAGGGCATATTAAGCTGTATTTCAGCTTAAGATATCTGAGAAAGCAGGGAAATCTTATAAAAAGGGAGAGTTTCTTGTTAATGGAAGCCTAAAACAACACTTACAACATCATCTTCATAAGCACATGCATACGTACTGGAAAATGTTGCTAATAAATGTGCAAGGTGTGCTATTTTAGACACAGAAGTGAACTAGCTGCCTAATAAAATACACCTACAAAACTGATATTGGAGTCCTGGTGTAACTCTATAAGATAAACACTGGTCTGGTAACAGCAAGTTTCTCTGTTCAAACCCACTATCTGCTCTTGAAAAAAACTTTACACAGGGTCACTATGAGCCAGAACCAATGGACAGCACATAACAACAATAAGAAAACAAATCTGATTCATACAGAACTAGATTATGTGTTCATATTCTTCTGTGTTTTCAGGAGATGAGGCTACATGACAGAGACTGTAAATCAGTAAGTTTGATGAAGTCAATATGACCTACTGAGGCAGATGACTATGTTTGCCTTTGTAATATACCATGTCAAGGACAAGATGAAGATTGTTTGCACACGGCAAAAGCCTGGGAATGTGAATATTTGATAATTTCCTTAGTCATAAGAAATAATTGTCATAACTTGAAAACTAATATATACAAGAATCTACCAAACTAGGATATTTTTAATATGCTATAATTCTAGTTATGTCTTGTCTCAGTTCTCAACATTAATCATAATATGAATATGTTTATTTTATGTGACGGATAGTGTAATCATTTTTCACTTTTGCTGATAAAGTGACTTTCAGACCCCCAACAGTATTTTATTTAAATAGAATCATGTTATTGCTTAGAAGATACATAAAGTTTGCTCTTCCTTTATGATTTGAGGGAAAATTGTTTTCTAAAACTGAGACATTGTAGCAGATCTTCTGTAATTACAGCTCTACTATTATAGTTTAATAAGCTGTAAAACACCTACAGGTACTCAACATGGTAATTTCTATGACAGAATAGAATGTGGGTAGAAATCAGTCTTATGTGCTTAAAGGATTTATAATTTCAGCAAAGTGTTTTGATGATTCATGTAAATAATGGTTGAATGCACACATATCATGTACATTTAAAAATTTTCAAAATCTTATTAACATCTGGCAAACTGAACTTGTTTCTTTTAGAGAAATAAGGATAATTTATCAGTGTAATTTTCAGCTTGGAGTCTTTGGGAGCTCTCTCTTTTTGATTTTGAACTTCAAAGACAAATTTAAAAAATTTCTTAACAGGTTAAGAAAATCATTCTGCAGGAATTTATTATCATTTGACCACTTGAATAAATACATTTGGTCAAAAAATATGAACACTAAAAATACTCAATTTCCTCTTCTGTAAAATTATAATAGCAATAAAAACATAATAATATGGGAATATTTTATGAATAAATGAACTAAGATATATAAAGTAATCAGCAAAGCATAGTACAGTCAATAAATGGTGCCTATCATTTCTACTTTAAGTGATATCTCAGCACACCTCCTCACAGTTTTCTGTTTGACAATGCCTTCCTCTGACCTTTGGTTTCTGATCATCACATTACCTTGTTTATTTGGAATGACATGCTGTTTATGGGTCCCTGTGTCAGTCTAAACAAGTCACAACACTAGCTATTACATAGACATACTTTTAGTTGCTCTATCCATACCACTTAGAAGATAACTCTATTGACAGCTACCACATAAATTTCATAGTACTTGGCATGGATTACTTTATTGGTCTGCAAATGTTTTACTGCTAGCCAAATGTAATGTGAAACAATGGCTTAGAAAATCCATATTATTATAGATTTCTGTCAATTTAATGAAGCATGAAAGATGGTTGCGGACTCACTGATTAGGTCTTTTTGAGTCTAGTTGTGTTTATTCTTTCTCCAACTATCGTGGAGATATAAGGGCTTCTATATATTGTCCATCTGCTCTCCATGAGTCATTATTGTTGTTGTTAGGTGCTGTTGAGTCAGTTCCAACTCATAGTCATCTTAGTCACAAGAGAAAGAAACACTGTCCAGTCCTGCACCATCCTCACAATCATTTTTAAGCTTGAGTCCATTGTTACTACCACTATACCAGTCCAGATAATTGGGGGTCTCCCTCTTTTTCAATGACCCTTCACTTTTCCAAGCATCATGTTATTCTCCAGAGATTGGTCCCTCCTGATAATATGTCCAAAGTATGAGAGACACAGTCTAACCATCCTTGGTTCTAAGGAGCATTCTAGCTGTACTTCTTCCAACATAGATTGTTTTGTTCTACCAGCAGCCCATGATGCTTTTAATGTTTTTTTCCTAACACCATTACTCAAATACATCAATTCTTCTACAGGCTTCCTTAGTCATTGTCCAATGCATATGAGGATATTGAAAATACCATGGCTTGGGTTAGGGGCACCTTAATCCTCAAAATGACATCTTTGCTCTTCAACACTTTAAAAAGGTCTTGTGCAGCAGATTTG
>NW_006408562.1:2517923-2519330 GCF_000296735.1 Chrysochloris asiatica | reverse complement strand
GTGTCTATTTTGACTCATAGTGACACTGTAAAGGGTTCCCAAGGAGCAACTGGTGAGCAAACAGACCTTACAGTCCAGCGCATTAAACCACAATGCCCCACCATGACTCATATTTCTGGTAGTGATGCTTGTTCACAACTGTGCATGGAGACAGTCAATTGGCAGTAACTTTTTTTGTTTGTTTGTTTGTTTCATGTGTCCCATAAAAGTAAACAAGTACCAATATGCAAACATCTATCTACCTCAGTTAGAAGTCTTAACACTCTGAACCTCTATGAAAATAAAAATACTTCCTAAGAACACAGGTAATGCCAAATTCCCTTCTGTTATTGGTATGCTTCTGTATCCTCACATATTTTTTATAATAGTTTCCTCAAGGATGAGGACATCAAAGAGAAATATTCCATTGATTACATAGAATAATTTACTCTGTGAGGTTGGGGTGAAAAGTAGATGGATCTCCAGGTTTTACTGTTAGAGGAAATTAACAACATTTATAGCTGAAGTTCTCTAAACATCATTTGGGATCATCATTCCTTTATGACACTTTCTCTTAGTCTTACCACCATTTACTTTTTTTTAATGAATATAGTGTGCTTGTTTTAATATAGACACTTAAAACAGAAAATAGCATTAAGGTGATAAATTGTAGGGAACTAAATTCAATTTCTCCATATATCTGTCAGTTTGGAAGGCTGTTGCAACTTTTGTGTTGGTCTGATGATGGAAGCTATGTCATTGGTGTTTCAAAATGACAGGTTTCAGTTGAACTTGTAGAGTAATAGCAGAATAAGAAAGGATTGGCAGTACATTTCTGAGGGTTAACTCATGGAACCATTGAAACATTTTCTGGTATAGTGCCATAAATTGAACCCCTGACTGAGGTCGTAAGGTACTCAAATGTTACCTACTCAACATGAACTTGACCTTAATGAAGTTGATAAAGCAATGCTTTGAGGACCTTCATTTGCTGAGGGGCATAATTCAAGATGAGAACACACAGCTGCACGCATCCATTGATAGTTGTTTTTGTTGATAGGTGTCATTGAGTTAGTTCCAACACATAGTGACCCTGTGCACAACAGACAAAACACTGGCAGATCCAGCATTCTGACAGTCACTGTTATGCTTGAGTCCATTGCTGCTGCCACTGTGCCAATTCATCTTATTGGAGGTCTCTCTCTTTTTTGTTGTTCATCTACTTTACCAAGCATGAGGTCCTTTTCCATACAGATCCCTCCTAATAGCACATCACAAGAATGAAAGACCAAGTCTTCCATTCTGGCTTCTAAAGAGGATTCTGGCTGTACTTCTTACTACATGGATTTCTTTTGTTTTATTTTGAAAGCCAATGGTACTTTTAATAGTTTACTCCAATACCATAACTTAAATGCATCAATTCTCTAT
>NW_006408562.1:2486598-2492424 GCF_000296735.1 Chrysochloris asiatica | reverse complement strand
AGCTAAAGAGGATAGAGAGAAACTCTGTTAACTGATGGTATATGGAGGGGATTATAATCAATGTAATGAAACAAGGTATATGAATGTTTGAATGTGAAACCAATGATGTGCCCTGAAAACTTTCACTCAATCCACAATAAAAATCTTAAAAAAAAAAAAAGGCATAAACCATACAGTTTAACCAAGAATGTCAAAGGGTATAAATAAAGAACTCATTTAGTCTTTAAAATAATAACAATAATAATAACAAGGATAAAGAAGAAATATATAATTCCCCAATGAAGTCTGAAGTAATGGGTGAAAATTAATTCCCAGTGATCCACAGTAAAGTAAATAAATTACTTTTCTCACACACACACACAAAAATAAGATATCATTGAAATATATATTGCAATGATTAAAAAACTATGAAAACTTGACCAAAGAGTTACGGCATAGATAGAGTTTCTCTTTTTTTAAATGTTTGATTTGGTCAGTAAGCAATAAATAGCAATCAAGAAAAGGAAAATAATTTGGCTGCTTTTGATTTAATATATGAAATCATAAAAGTGCTGGAAGAAAAGATGGTGCAACCTTAGGAATTAGCAGGTGTAAAATTACTGAATATTAAAACAGAAAGCTTAACAAAATATAAGGGAGAAAAAAAAAAAAAGACATTTGACTGCTAAAACTGAGTCCTGAATTGTAAATAATGAATTAAATGAAATACTTTGAAAACTATTGATAATAGGTATGATAGACAGAATGAACTTAAGATAGACAGAATGAACTTAAGCTAACAATCAGAAGAAAAAAATCCTAACAAATTTTGTCAAATGTCATGTCAAAGGAACAGATCACTGATAAATTTAGATGCTTAATAAACATATGGATACATGCTAAGGATTTTTGGTATTCAAACTCTGATTTAAATTAGAGAAGTTTTAGTATCCCCAACCTATGGTGAAAGGTCTTATTCCCATCTCTGGCCACACTGTTTGATGCTTTCCCTTGTCTGTGGGTTATGGTCTGAGATTTGTTGTACAATTTAGTCACAAGATCTATCTTGATGATAGATATGAAATATTTTTTCTATTCAAAATATCTTGGGAAGCAGATTCCTGAAAAGCAGAATGTAATGGTTTCCTGACAGGAATTCCCCAACTGCTATTATTATTTTTAAAAGAAATATCCAAAATACAACTCATTTTGTTTATTTTGGTGGGGGGTAGTGGTGGCAATATGGAGTGATGGTTACAGTTAAGACTATGGTGAGGTCTTGGCTAGGAATTACTATTGTTCAGTACTGTAGAGTTGGTTATGACTCACAGTGACCCTGTATAGGATTTCTGAGGAAAGGCTGGTGATTTTAAACTGATGACCTTGCTGTCCATGCTTATTCTATAGAACGACACCAGGACTCCTAACTAGGCCTAAGACTTCATTTATTGTTAGAGTAATATTTAAGATTAGAGCTAGTGTTAGGAGTGAAGATTGGTCTAGGTCTAGGAGTAAGGCTTGGTTTAATATTTAGGTTTATTTTAATTTACTTATCTAATTTTTTTATTGTTGAAATTGATTTGATTTCCTCTTCATTTGGAAGTTCTGGAACTGAATTATTCCACCTTTTTCCTTTATGTTTTTGTTGTTGCTGCTGTGATGGTATCTTCACTTCTGGTTTTTGAGTCTTCGTATACTTCTCTATCTGGTTTGAGCTAGGTGATATTATTATATGTGTTATTCTTAGGTTGTTGTCTACTATTATTGGTTCTCTGTCCAAAGAACTCCCAATAGTATTTTTTTGTAAGGTTGGTCTCATTTTTAAAAGTTCTTTTAATTTATGTTTGCCTGAAAATGACTTACTTTCACCATCATATTGATGGACAATTTTACAGGATATAGGATTCTTGGTTGGCAACCTTTTTTCTTTCAATGTTTATCATTCCATTGCCTTCTTGTGTACATAATTTCATCGGAGAAGTCACAGATTATTCTTATTAGCTCTTCTGTGTAGCTTTTCCTGAGCTGTTTTAGGATTCTTTCCTTGTGATTGGTTTCAAAAAGTTTGGTTATAATGTCTTGGTGTTTTTCTTTTGGGGTCTGTCCTGTTTGGAATTCTTTCAACTTTTTGAATAGCTATCTTGTTGTCTTTCATGATGTTAGGGAAGTTTCCTTCCAACAAGTCTTGGATAATATTCGCTATGTTTTTGTTTGCTGTTTTGTCTCTTCCTGATCTGGAATTCCTATAACCCATAAGTTATTCCTTTTGAAAGTTTCTCACATAAATCTTAGACTTTGGAAAATTTTGTTCTAATTTTGGATCATTCCTCTAGCAGATGATTATTGAGTTTTTGGTGTGTTTTTTTTTCCAAGTTCCGTAACTTGGCTTTCCACTCTTTCAGTTCCTTTCTTTGCCCTTTCAGTGTATTATCTGATGTCTTAGTCTTAATCATCTATCTTTCTATATTCTGATTTTATGAAATTCCTAATTTTTTGATGATTTTGTTAATTTGTTTCCTGATTTTTTCCCATTGTTTTATCTATGTTTTCCTTGATTTCATCAGTTTACTTGATCTTTCTCTCAATTTGTTGATGTTACCCAATTAACTTTCTTTTAAATAACTTACCAGGTAGTTCTGGTGCCATGTCTGGTGTTATAGTTTTTGACTCTCTATATTTGGTGACGTTTAAGGCACTTTGTTTTGATTCTTTATGCAAGCTGAAATTGTCTGTTTTCTTAGAGACATTGTTGTGTCATATTTAAATTTAGTTGACGATCGAATACTGGTGTATTCACCACCTGTTTCCTGGTGGATGTGGTGGTTGTTGTTAAGTGCTGCTGAGTCAGTTCTGACCCCTAATGACCCTGTATAGGTTTTCCGAGGAGTGACTGGTAAACTAGAACTGCCAGTTTTGCAGTTCAAACCAAGTTTGCAGTTCAGTGCATTAATCCTTAGTGCCCCGCCAGGACTCTGGTGGATAAGGTAGAGCCTATAAATGTGAATGCAGTTAGTTCTTTGTTCACTGTTTGCATACCATAGTTCACTAGTCAACAGAAGTAGAAGCCTGACCCCAAGCAGAGCAGAGGCTGAGCAGGAGGGTTTGCCACTGGCAACTGGGTTGGCAATGGATGGGACTGCACTTGAAAAACATGAAAACAAGAGAGAACTGCACCTCTTTGCAGCAAATCTCCAAGCTCCTGTGCTCTAAGGCCAATGTGTAGACAGCCGTTCCTAAAGCTCAAGATGGCTGAGCGGCTCCACTCCAGACAGTAGTCCACCTCTTGTACTTGTCTCTCACTGCTCCCAGTCAGCTTCCTCTTCCAACCAGCACTCAGTCCACCTTTCTGTCCTATCCTCTGCTGCTCAGGATTTTCTCTCAGTCTACCATGTCTTTTCATAGAGGTTCAGCACAATGCTTCTGCTTATTCCTCCATTTAATAGTGAAATAAATTCTTAGCTTTGTGTGATTCTAGAAACAGTTTTGTACATTAAACACTCTATGTCCTATCCTAGATAAAGCCACTTAACTTAGTTTGAGTGTTTCCCAGAACTTGTTTGGAGAAAGACTTCTGATAGCTGATTTAACTGATGTAGTTATCTGTGGAGGCAAGAGTAAATAAACTTCCTGAAATAGTGGCAAGCAAGTGGAGTGTATATTTCTTATATTATTCCATCTTTATATATTAACAAGTTTTGGGTACAATGGGAAATTTTATCACACAATATTGTTATCAAACAGGTTGAAATCTATTGGTAACTTTAGAGTCCCACATATGCAGTGAAAAAGAACATTTTGAGTAATGTTCTATTGGGGATTTTCAATTTAATAGTGCTTACACTATTATGTGGAGTCCTGGTGTGGCGCTGTGGGTTAATGTGCCAGACTGCAAAACCATTTGAACTGTAAGGTTGATGGTTCAAGCTCACCAGCTGCTCCTCGGAAACCATATACAGGGTCACTATGAGTCAGAATCCACTCGATAGCACTTCACAACAACAGCAACACTATTATGTGTATGAGGTCCAGTGAGTTAATTGTGTTGTTGTGATAAACTTCTTTTGCTTAGTAAATCGATTAGTAAATCGACAGAAAATTATGTAATTATTATTTTTTAACTTTTGCTTGTGTACTGTATTCTGCAAAATTTTAATATTAGTGCTATCTTTGAAAAAGCAGTAAAGGTGTGCATGAGTGGTCTGAGTTATAAAAACATTCATCAAGACAAACCTTCTTTTACCTAAAAACTCTTTAATAATTTTAGATGCTACTGCTTCACTGTTTAATATTTATCAAGTTTTTAGTAAAATTTAAAGCCAAGCACAAGAATACAGATTAATTTGAGAGCATATTTTACTTTCTACCTAAAAGGGAGATAAAAACAAAAAAGAACAAAAACTCAGTGTGTTTACTTGCTTAGAGAATTTTTTAAAAGCATTTGTTGTAAAATGTCTTTCTACCCTATTATGCTAAAATATGATATCAGAAAATTTTGTTTGAAGAATAAAGTTTCTGTGCTTCTATTAAATATTAAGAAAAAATATGTATGTAATATTAAAAAAGATCATTAGAAGAAGATAACAACCTGAGATTAATATGCATGCTAACACTACCCAGAACTTTATTGTGATATAGAAGTATTTAAAGTAAAACAAACCTACAAAACCAAAAATAGGGAAACAGAAATATCAATTTATGATGAAGACAACTATAAACCAAAAAGAGGGAATAATGTGGGAATGGAACTTCCAAAATATGAGAAAATCAAGTAAAATTCAGATAAAACAGACTACTTTAAACATGGTAAAATTAATAAAGCATAATCTCAAAGAAAATTAATACACCTTCACATCAAAATAAAATACAGGAAAATCAGAAATGGAGTATTAAGACAACAGCAATGAAGAAAAGAAGATCCACAAAAAAATAAACTCAGCACAGATAACTGTGTTGTACAAAGAAACTAGCAGTACCACAAAGCAGTACACACACACACACAACAAATTAACAGCAATCAGTTCATACCTCCATAATTCAGCTGCATGTCAATGGATTAAATGCACCAGTCAAGAAATAGAGAGTAACAGGATGAATAAGAAAACAAGATCCTCAATATGCTGTCTACAAGACACATACCATGCACACAAATACAAAAATAAACTTAAAATCAAAGGAGGGAAAAAAAAAAATACATGAAGTTAATGGCAATAAAAAATGAGCAGGAGTGGTAATATTCGACTCAGTCAAAATACCACTTTTAGGCAAAAACAAGCATGAGACATAAAGAAAGACGTTAAATAATGATTTAAGGGTCAACTGAATAAGAGAATAAAACCATACTAAACATCTATTCTCCCATTTAAAGAGCTTAAAATATATTAATAAAACTCAAGTATGTTAAAGAAAGTAGACCACTGTACAATAATAGTTGTTGTTGTTAAGTGCTTTCAAGTTGATTCTGACCCATAGCAACCCTGTATAGGGTTTCCAAAGAGCAGCTGGTGAGCTTGAACCACCGATCTTTGACATTCAAACGACTTTGCAGTCTGATGCATTAGCCCATAGCACCACATTTAATACACCACTTTGTATGGACAAGTAACTAGAAAGACGCTCAAAATACCATCAGCCATTCCTCAGAATCCCTATAAAGGGTTGCTATTGGTTGGAACTGCCTCGAGAGCATTTAACAACAACAGCAACAATTTTGGCTCCATAGGATAAGCACTATAGGTTCAGTGGTTCAATCACACCAGTTGCTCCAATAGGGGAATGAAAAGGCCTTCTGTTTCTGCAAAGATTTAAAGCCTCAGAAACCATATACATCATTGATTGCACCACACTTAA
>NW_006408562.1:2484288-2485888 GCF_000296735.1 Chrysochloris asiatica | reverse complement strand
CCTACTACACAGCCAGAGTAATCAAAACAACAAAGATCAATGGAACAGAACTGAGAACCCAGAAGCAAATTCAGTTGATCTTTGACAAAGGGTCAAAACACATTGAATGGGGAAGAGATAGTCTGTTTGATATACTGTGCTGCCAAAATTGGAAATCCATTAGCAGAAAAATGAAAAATGACCATTAGTTCACACAATATGTAAAAATGAAAACCACATGGATTAAAGACTTACATGTAAAACATAAAATTATAAAGTTCATCAGTGAAAACATAGGGACAAACTTAGATGCTTGTATACATGGCATGAAAATAGTATCAAACACAACTGAAAACACACAGAAACCGAAAACAAACTAGATGACTGTTTTTAGTTGTTAGATGCAGAGAAGTCAGTTCTGGCTCATACTGATCCTATGCACAACAGAAGAAACACTGGCCAATCCTGTGGCAACCTCATAATTGTTGAATTGGAGCCTGCTCTTGCTGCCACTATGTCTATCTATCTTGTTGGGTTTTTTTCTGATCATCCATTTTACCATGTAGGAGATGCCTCTATAAGAAGAGGTAACTTCTTATAACATGTCAGAAGTATGAGAAATCAAGTCTCACCATCCTGGATTCTAAGGAGCATTCTGACTGTACTTCTTGCAAGACAGATTTGTTTGTTCTTCTGGCAATCCATGCTACTTTTAAAACTCTTTTCCAACACCATAACTCATATACTTCAATTTTTCTATGATTTTCTTTATTTATTATACAAGTTTCACATGCATATGAGGTAATTGAAAATACCATTGTGTGGGTCATGTGTACCTTAAGTCTTCATACTGATATATTTGCTGTGTAAAACTTTAAATAGGTCCTTTGCAGCAGAATTGCTTAATGATTTGATTTCTTGACTGCAGCTTCCATGAATGTTGGTAGTATTTGACAATTTCAATTGTTTTCTACATTTATCATCATGTTATTTATTAGTCCAGTTGTTAGGGTTTTTGTTTTCTGTACAGTGAGATAAGGAGCTCTGATAGCCTAGTCATTACGAGACGGGCTGCTAGTTTCAAGGTCAGCAGTTTGAAACTACCAGTTGTTCCATGAGGGGAAGATAAGGATTTCGGTTCCTGTAAAAATGTTCAGCCTTGGAAACTCTATACATGCTTGCTATGAGTCAGAACTGACTCCACAGTACATAACCACCACTAACACCATCATACATTGAGATGTAATCCATAATGAAGGTTGCAGCATTTGACCTACATCAGGAAGTAAAGTCCTCTTCACTTCTAGCAAGTAAGGTCGTATTATCTGCAAGTTGCAGGTGGTTAATGAGTCTTTCTCCAATCCTAGGGACACATTTTTTGTCATATTCCAGCTTGTCAGATTGCTAGCCAGGATACAGATTTAATAAGTATGGCCAAAGTGTACATCCCTAGCACACATGTTTACTCATTTAAACCATTCAGAATCACCTTATTCTCCTAAAACTTGGTCAGTATGGAGGTTTCTCATGAGCACAATATGTATTCTGGAATATCCATTAGTGGCAAAGAGGGAACAATCTTTCTAGAAGAACATCATGCTTTGTAAAGTTGAGGGTCAGG
>NW_006408562.1:2464987-2465923 GCF_000296735.1 Chrysochloris asiatica | reverse complement strand
TTCAGGTGGGATATATTCAAGGTCATATTTTGACTCTCGTGGACGTGTTTTCATTTTCTTCAGCTTCAGTTTGAATTTGCATTACTAGGGATAAAATAAAGTCTTCTTAACCTGAAAAGTGGTCTCTACACAACTCTTAACAGTTAATATCATATTTTATAGTGACAGACTAAAATCTTTCACCATAAATATGAAAAGATATATTTTCTATCTAATTATCTTTAAAATATGTTGAAGTTTTTAGCTAGGGTAATTAGACAAAAGCCTGGTGGTAGTGGTGGTGGTGTGCTATGTATGGAGTCAGTTCTGACTCATAGTGACATTGCATAGGGTTTCCAAAGTGGTTAATCTTTACAGGATCAGAAAGCCTCATCTTCCTCTGGAAGAATGGCTGGTAGTTTTTAACTGCTGACCTTCATATTAGCAGCCTAACTCATAATCACTATGCTGCCGGAGCTCCTTAGGCAAAATTATAAAATTAAATGATTCCAATTGTCTCATATACATGGGAATATTGGACAGTTCAAAAGAAGACCATAGAAGAACAGATTTAGAATTGTGGAGAAGTCCCCTTCGTCCATTGAACTAATTGATTCCGAGCTTTTTCAATTCTCATCATTCTGGTTTCTTCCACATATGAAGAAACAAATAATTGTACTATAGATAGTCTCCAGTGAGTTTTAAAGTTCCATATGCTACTCACCAAAATAGAATGTAAGATATTGTCTTTGAAGATTGTGTTAAGCCAATTGACAAGGATGTATCCTGAGACAATGGTCTTGAAACCCCAGATCCAGTTTAAACTCATCGCTTTAACTGGTTTGATAATATCAATATAATTTCCCACCACTTGTCTGTCAGTTTGTTGTACTCTGGTGGCTTGAGTGTTGCTGTGATTTTGGAAGTTATGCAATGGTTATATTAAATAGGAGCAGG
>NW_006408562.1:2463104-2464087 GCF_000296735.1 Chrysochloris asiatica | reverse complement strand
AGACCATTAATTGCCCATATACAAGTTCAGGCTGAAGCTGAAGAAAATTAAAACAAGTCCATGAGAGCCAAAATATGGCCTTCAATATAACACACCAGAATTCAGAGATCATATAAAGAACAGATTTGATGCATTAGACACTAAAGACTGAAAACCAGAGGAGTTCTGGGATGACATTAAGCTCATCAAGAAAGCAAAAGGTCATTAAGAAGACAAGAAAGAAGACAAAGACCAAAATGGAGGTTGGAAGAGACTCTAAATCTTGCTCTCTAGCATAGAGTTGCTAAAGCAGAGAAGAAGTGAATAGGCATAAGTGCTAAATAGAAAATTTCAAAGGTCAGCTCAAGAAGCCAAAGTCAAATATCATAATGAAATGTGCAAAGACCCGAAATTAGAAAACCATAAGGGAAGAACATGCTCAGCATTTCTCAAGCTGAGGGAACTAAAGAAACAATTTATGCCACAACTTGCAACACTGAAGGATTCTATGAGCAAAATATTGGATGATTCAGTAATCATCAAAATAAGATGGAAGAAGGAATACAGAGACACTGTACCAAAAATAAATGGTCAAAGTTCAATCATTTCAAGAAGTAGCATACAATCAAGAGTCAATGATACTGAAGGAAGAAGTCCAAGGTGCACTGAAGGCATTAGAAAAGAAAAAGGCTCCATGAATTGATAGAGTACAAATTGAAATTCTTCAACAAATTGATGTGGCACTGGAGATACTCACTTATCAATTCCAAGAAATTTGGAAGACAATGGCCTGGCCAACTGTCTGGAAAACATCCATATCTGTGCCCATTCCAAAGAGAGGTGACCCAAGTGAATGTGGAAATCATTGGACAATATCATTGATATCCTATGGGAGTAAGTTTTATTAAAGATAATACAAAAATGGATGCACCATACATGGACAGAGCACTTCCAGAGGTTCAAGCCAGATTCAGAAGAGGATGTAGATCAAGGAATATTGCTGA
>NW_006408562.1:2457632-2462409 GCF_000296735.1 Chrysochloris asiatica | reverse complement strand
GAGTGACTAAGGAAGACCATAGAAGAATTGATGCATTTGAGTTGTGGTGTTGGAGGAGAATATTGAAAGTACCACAGATGGTGAAAGGAACAACCATATCTGTTTCGAAGAATACAGTCAGAGTGCTCCCTAGAAACCAGTATGGCCAGATTTCATCTCTCATACTTCAGACATATCGTCAGGAAGGACCAGTCCCTAGAGAAGCATATGATGTTTGGCAGAGTGGAAGGTCAGAGAAAAAGAGGAAGATGCCCTAGTGAGATGGATTGACACAGTGGTAGGAACAATGGGGTCAGGCATAGTAAAGATTGTGAGTTTGATGCAGAACTGTGCACATGGTCGCTAGGAGTTGGTACTGACTCAGTGACACCTAATAACAGCAACAATTTTGGAATTCAAAAGCATGTCCAAATTGACAAACTTTATGTACATTTTCTGAAATAACATAGGACAATCAGTGAGGTTTTATTATGAAGATATTTTAAGAAAGTTGAAAACTGCATTGATGTAAAAATGCCAGGAAATTTGAACTGAGAAGCTCTTTTCCATAGTGGCAATGTATTTGCTCATTCTTCAAGGGTAACAAGTGCTTTTTATGTAAATTTCCTTGGAAAATCTTCCCCATCTACCCTATCACCCTGATTAGACTTCTTTTATTCCCCAAAGCTCAAAGAATGATTAAAAGTAGCACAATCAGAGTCCCTGAAGGATGCCCAAACTACAGTTTAATGTGGGTAAGTTGAAGAGAACATAACTCTTTAGGAAAGGGTTAGAGAGGTGGAAACACTGCCTTCAGTAGTGTATAGACATAGATGGAGAATAATATTGAGAAACAATAGCTTCAGAGGTTGATATTTTAATTAATAAAGGGTTTTTTTTATTATTATTTTGTAGCAATGCTCCTTGATTGTGTATTTAATATTTTTTCTAAATAAAAATGTGATATTTTGTTAACAATAATTTGAAATGGCACAAAAGAAAAATACAATGATATAAGGAAAGCATATTAACAAAGAACTATCCAGTGATTGTAGGAGGCTTATGAAAGGAGTTGTTCTAAACACAAAAGATTTCTGTAAGAAATACTTTGTGATGCTGCATTTATTCTGCATTGGTAGAATTTATAGACTTGCTTACTAAAAATGTGAAGTTGTCTTTACATAAATTACATATATATATACACACACACAATGCAGACAATTGCTAGATAAACAATGGTAAAAAATGTCAGCAGATCATACATATCAGATAATTGTATTTAGTTCTGAGGGAATAGAGGTTATGCATGCTATATGTTGCTAAGACCAAACGCAGCATTACTTTATTCTGTAGATTTTTGTGACAGAAGAAAAACCAACATTGCTTTAATCTATCATAGAAAGTGTTCCATCTTTTTTTCCATATCATAGTTTATAAAATACTGTATTTAAATCACTAGAGAAGGATATCATATTTGGTAAAGTGGAGTGTCAGAGAAAACGAGAAAGACCCGCCCCCCCCACCGGCCAGGAGATTGATTGGCACAGAAGCAACATCAGTGGGCTCAAATGTAGCAACTATTGTGAGGTTGGCCGAGGACCAGACAGTGTTTCATTCTATTGTGCATATTAGTCGCTATGAGACGGTACCGAATCAATGGCACCTAACAACAACAGTATATGACTGTGTGAAGCATATCTGAGGTCATGCAATTATGGGTATGTGAGAAACGTTTTCTTTTTAATATATCAACAAAGGATTGGGGAATATAAATTACAAATCACATGGTCTGAAATAACAGCTGCTCTCTAAAATGACAATAAATATTTTTCCATTCAATTAAATCAAAACTTTGGGGAAATAAATTGTATACCTTTTGAAATTCACTTCAATGACTATAAATCATTTAGCAAAGATGTTTTTCTATAAGCACAATTTGCCTCTAAACTAATATGAAAGAAGTTATGGATATATTTTCCCATCGATTCAGTTTTCATGTAGGCAAGGGAACTTCCAAGTTTTCCCTATCTCTGAGATTGCCAAGTATAATCAGTGCCAAAATGTGAAATGACAAATATCTACCTGGGTACGAAAAATATCTATCTGGCAACTAATTATATTGGGTGGAAAATAAACTATTCTCATATAAACTGTAGCTCTCCTTAGAGTACATTTAGATGAAACTTAGGAAGTGATGTATGAAAAATTTGCTCAAGAAAAAAAATAATCACTTGATGAACTTTGTATCTCCCTCAATATTGTAGGGGTTTCTTCCTCAAAAAAAAAAATGTAAATTTTATGACCAGTTATTGTACATTTTAAAAAAAACATTTGAGATAAAAGAAGTATGGTTAAATAATTTTCTTTTATGTACTGATGTTAAAGGAAACACACCTGCCATTTAGAATATACAAACACAGATTTGGGAGTTTCTTTAAAAGTCAGGAGTCAAATTCTGTTTCTTTGATTTGTTAGCTTCATATTTTGAGAAAATTACATACCTCTTTATGCAATTTGCTTTATGCAATCATTTCTGGATCTCTGAAATGGGAGTATTAATTATTTTCAACTTGCTTAAGCCAATTTGAAGTAGACCTGATGGTGTAGGGGGCTATAACTTAGGCTGCTGGACAGGTCATCACTTCAAGTCCACCACATGTTCTACATAAGAAAGAAGGCTTTCTGCTCCCATAGATTTACAGTTTGGGAAACCCTATCCAGGGTCATTCAGTGTCAAGACTGATTCAAGGTCATACAAATACCACCACAGAAAAACGATTTCTTTGCAAATAATGCCACCTATTCAACTGTGGATGATGTGGGTTGTCTATCACCGACATCATCACATCTTCAATATCGGGGTTAATATGAACTAAAACCCTGCTCTACTCTTTATGCACATATATATTTAATTAGCAAATAGGCATAACACCATACATAGAGTGGCACTGTGGGTTAATGTGCAAGACTGCAAAACTGTTTGAACTGCAAGGTCAGTAGTTCAAGCTCACCAGCTGCTTCTCATAAACCCTATACAGGGTCACTATGGGTCAGAATCAACTCGACAGCACTTAACAACAACAGCTACATGTACTCAGTGAAGTTCCAACACTGTCCTTTCATGTGCTGGAAAGATAATTCATCTTGCTTGAAATATAATTCAGCATCACTAAACCAGAAATAAAGGCGATCTCATAGGGTAGTGGAGTTGGGTTGCTAACCTCAAAGTCAGCAGTTTGAAATTACCAACAGTTCCATGCTAGAGAGATGGGTTTTTCTGCTGCCGTAAAGATTTACAACCTCAGAAACCAGAGTTCTGCAGGGTTGCTATGAATCAGAACTAACTCCACGGCACATAGCCGCCACCACCACCAAACCAGAAATGCTCTAACTTGTTGTCAGGAAACTTGCCAATACTAAAAGAACATGCTGTTTATACTAGAAAAATAGAAAACCAAAAACCAAATACCTACTACTGAGATGATTCTAACTCATAGAACCCCTGTATAGGGTTTCTGAGGCCTGTATATTTATGGGAGCATAAAGCCTCATCTTTCTCCCACAGTGGGCTTGAACAGCAGATTTTGCAGTTAGTAGTCCAGTGATTATCCTACAGTGCCACACATTACTTACAATCTATTTAGACTCATTAAGAACCTGCAATATTCAGATGATATCACCTTGCTTGCTAGAAGTGAAAAGGATTAAAATATTTATTGATGAAGATGAAAGAGTACAGCATTCAATATGGAATGCAGTTCAATGTAAAGAAAACAAAAATCCTTATAACTGAACCAATAAGTAATATCATGATAATTGGAGAATATATTGAAATTGCCAAAGACTTCATTTTGCTTGAATCCACAGTCAATACTCATGGAACTGTTTTGTTGTTGAGTGCCATTAAGTCAGTTCTGACTCATAGTGACCCTGTATAGATTTTTCAAGGAACAACTGGTGAATTTGAATCACCAACCTTGTGGTTCAAACTGACCTTGTTGTCCAGTGCTTTATCCCACAGTGCCACACAAGAACTGCATTGCATTAGGCAAATCCATTACAAATATATTCTTTAAAGTATTAAGGAGTAAAGATGTGACTTTGAGGGCAAAGGTGAGCCTGACCTAAGCCATGGTATTTTCCATCCTCTCATATGCATATGGAAGTTGGACAGTGAATAAGAAAGACCCTAAGAGAAAAAATACATTTGAATTACAATATTGGTGAAGAATATTGAAAATGCCAAAAAATCAAACACATTTGTGTTAGAAGAAGTACAGCCAGAATGTTCATTAAAAGCCAGGATGGCAAAACTTTCTCTCTTACACTTGAGATGTTGTGTTTACTGTCCTGTGAAAATGCCAAGTGGAAGAATTTTTGTTTGTTGTTGTTAGGTGTCATCGAGTTGATACCAACTCATAGCAATCTTATGCACAGCAGAACAAAACACTGTCTGACCTTGGGCCAACCTCACCATTGTTGCCATGCTTGAGTCCATCGATGCTGCCACTTTGCCAATACATCTCGTTGGGTGTCTTCTTCTTTTTCTCTGACCTTCTACCTTACCAAATATGATATCCTTCTCTAGCGACTGATCTCTCCTGAAATATGTCAGAAATATGAGAGACGGAGTTTGGATATTCAGGCCTCCAAGGAACACTCTGGCTGCACTTCTTTCAAAACGGATCTGTTGGTTCTTTTGGCAGTTCATGGCAATTTCAGTACTCTCCACCAACACCATAATTCAAAAGCATCAATTCTTCTACTGTCTTAAATATTTACTGTCCAGCTTTTGCAT
>NW_006408562.1:2450465-2455951 GCF_000296735.1 Chrysochloris asiatica | reverse complement strand
GCTATGAGTTGGAACCGACTCCACGGCACATAACCACCACCACTACCTACATACTGAAGCTGTTTGTTCCCATGGACTAGGAAGTAGCAGGCAGCTGGGGCTAGGCTGTTTTTCATTTTTTCTTTGAGTCTCAGCTGGCGATAAGACTTTCCTCAGACCACCTCCACCCTTCTTTTTGAAGCTTATTTACCACACAAGGTAAAAGGACCCACAAACCCCTCTACCCCACCTCCAACCCCCTGCGTGGAAAATCTTGATTGTCCAGCCAGTTGCCACTGGGGACAGTTGCTCTTCTCGTCCCAGTTAATAAGATTCCATTTGCACACCATCTTTTTCTGTAATAAACTAATGTCTCTCAGACAGTTTCCTGGTCACTTTTTTGGTCTCTCAAGGAATACTCACATGGAAGGTTTTCCCTTCTGGGTTTGAACCTAAACACTTGGTAAAGAAGAAGGTCGGCAAACGAGAAGAAGAACCCCCACAAGCTGGGAAGACATAGAGGTAGCAGCAAGGGGCTCAAACTTAACAATTATGAGGGTAGCACAAGCCTGGGTAGTGTTCTTTCTATTGAGCATGAGGTCGCTGTGAGTTGGAACGGACTTGAAGGCACCTAACATCACCAACAACATTCAGGCAAAGTTTTTGTCAATTCTCATGTGTTTAGTCACATAGCTTTAGTACTGAAACCAACATTTCAAACACTCATTATGTATATAACTACAGAAATGTTACTTCAGACATTATGTATTTTAACTAGTAAAGTCTCAGATGTTGATCAATAAAGGAAGGTTGAGTGTCTTCTGATAGCCACACCCTGAGGGTAGTCTTTTTAATCCGTGTCTGACAAACAATCCCCACTGTCAGTATAGATTCTAGGATAAGGAATAGTACTAAACCTACTTGTTGTTAGCTGCCATCAAACCAGTTTCAATTCATTGTGACCATGCGTACAACAGAATGAAACACCGTCTAGTCCTTCACCGTTCTCAAAATAAGTTTTATGTTTGAGTATATTGTTCTAGCCACTGACAATTCGGCTCTCTGAAGTCTTCCTCCTTTTATATTACCCTCCATTGTATCAAGTATGATGTCCTTCCCCAGAGACTAGTCACCCTGACAACTTGTCCAAAGTAATTGAGATGAAGCCATCCTTGCTTTTAAGAATCACTCTAGCTGTATGGTATATTTAATATCTTCTCCAATACCATAATTCAAAGGCAACAGTTTTTCTTCCAAGTAGTGAACACACTCCTTTGTATCTTGTTGTCTATATTAAAGCATTTAAGAGTTGTTTATTAGTCCTGATGGTGCAGTGGCTAAAGTGCTCAGTTGGAAACCAAAATGGTGGGCAATTCAAACACACCAACCACTCTGTGGGAGAAAGATGTATGTAGACATGTGTAAGGATTGTTGTTGCTGATAGTGCCATCAAGTCAGTTCTGACTCATAGTGACCCTGTACAGTGTTTCCAAAGAGTGGCTGGTGAGTTTAAACTGCCACTTTATGATTCAAACTGACCTTGCGGTAGATTGCTTTATCTTCTTGTGCCCTTGGAAACCCTATCAGACAATTCTACTGTATCCTATAGGGTCTCTGTGAGTTGTAATCAACTGGACGACAACAGGTTGTGACTGTTTTATTATAGGGTTATTCAGAGTATAAAAGAGTTAACGTGAAAATCTAAGGCTAGGTTATGACAGTAGTTGTTATGTGCTGTGGAGTTGGTTCCGACTCATAGTGACCTTCTACAGGGTTTCCAAGACTGTAAATCTTTATGGGAGCAGAAAGCCTCATCTTTCTCCCATGGAACAGCTGTTAGTTTTGAACTGCTGACCTTGTGGTTCGTAGCCTGATTCGTAACCACTATGCTACCAGAGCTCCTTGGGTTATGACAATAGTTGTATATAAACATGAGCTCTTGCAGTACAACAGGTTGGAGATGTATTGTTTCCAAGAATTCTCTGTGACTGTTCCAATCACTTATCAAACTTAATAAAGAGAAAGAGTGATGTTGGAAGAATATCATGTCAGGTGTCATAAATGGTGGAGAAGTTGGAAGAAGAGTATTTATTTGACTTTTGGCTCAAATGAACCAGCTTGGTGCTGATTCTTATACTCATAATTATTATTGCAATTTTTCTAGTACTTTCTACTATATAGGTATATCAGCAGTTATTTAAACAACAAACACTCTATAGAAGAAAATTTTCTTACAAAAAATTCAAGGTCACAAAATTATAAAAGCTATTTCCTACATGAGAGTCTTGGTGTGGCACTGTAGGATAAGCACTGGACTACAATGTCAATATGAACTACAAGGTTGGCAGTTCTTACTCACCAGCTGTTCCTTAGGCCCCTATACACAGTCACTATGAGTTAGAACCAACTCAATGACAGTTAAAAGCAACAGAAGTTTCCATATTAGCATTGGTGATTTTGACCTTAAAAATATAAGTAAAAGAAATACTTCTCTTTTTCAGAAGAAACTAGAATCAATCCATAGAATTCCACTTCAGCTACAGAGTACAGACTCACAGGTAATTGTTTTTTCTACACTAATTTGTATGATTATTTTTTTTTTTTTTCAGACAAATCTAGGTAATGACATTCCTTACATTAGAGTTCAGAATATATACTCATAGATGTTATGCAGTAAAGCGGTCAGAATTAAAGAACTCAAGTTTTATAGTTTGGAGTTCTCTAAAAAGGAAAACATTCCAGAGATGTGAATCAATGTATTTTATTTAAATAAATAACAATTCAATGCTGTAGAATTACTGGGAAACTACCACCACTCGTCTGTCAGATTGTCTACTGTGATGGCTTGTGAGTTGCTGTGATTCTGGAAGCTATGCTACAGATATTTTAAATACCAGAAGAGTCACCCATGAGCTTTTCAGATGAGCTTCCAGATTAATACCAACTAGGAAAAGGAGTGACAAACTACTTCTAAATATTTAGTCACTGAAAACCTTATGAATAGCAAAGAAACACTGTCAGATATAGTGCCGGAAAATGAGCCCTTCGGGTTGGAAGGCACTCAAAATACATCTGGGGAAGACCTGACTCCTCAAAGTAGAATTGACTGTGATGGTGTGAATGGAGTAAAGCCTGCGGGACCTTCATTTGCTGATGAGGCATAACTCAAAATGAAGAGAAACAGCTGTAATAATTATAATAACAGTAATAATAAAAAACACCCATTAATAATTGGAACATGGAATGTACGAAGTATAAGTCTAGGAAAATTGGAAATTGTACATGTTGTCTGGAGGGACCAGCCACTGGAGAAGGATTTCATGTTTGGTAAGGTGAAGGGTCAGAGGAAAAGAGGAAGACCCCCAGGGAGATAGATTGTCAAAGTGGCAGCATCAATGGGCTCAAGCGTGGCAACGATTGTGAAGTTGGCTCAGGGTCAGACAGTGTTTTGTTTTGTCGTTCATACGCTATGAGTTGGTACCAACTCGTAGGCACCTAACAACAACAACAACCTTCCCTGCTAAATGGGAGAAGCAGAAATGTAATAGCATCAGAACAGTGAGTGTAGTGGTGGTTATAAGTTGAGCTGCTAACCTGAAGTTCAGCAGTTGGAAACTACCAGCTGTTCTGAGGGAGAAAGATGAGGCTTTCTACTCCTGTAAAGATTTACAGCCTCAGAAACCCTATGCAAGATTACTATGAGTCGGAACTAACTCCACAGTACACCATCACAAATGAGGCATGTCTGCTCGAGGAAAGCTCTAGGAACTCTTTAACTATTTGATGTCAGGAAACTTGGAAAGGGAAATATTTATGCATTTAGATAATAAATGGTGTTTTCAAATCTTTGTGAGAAAAATCACTATTTTTAATTCCATTTCCACCATTATTTTGATAGGCACCAACCACTAAAGCCAGTGATGATGAAATTGAAAAATTCTACCCACTTCTTTAGTCTGAAATTGATTAAACATGTATTCAAGTTGTATTGATAATTGCAGATGATTGTAATGCAAAGATTGTAAGCAAAGAGGAAGGATCAGTAGTTGGAAAATATGGCCTTAGTGATAGAAATGGTTGTGGAGATCACATGACTGAATTTTGCAAGACCAAAGACTTATTCATTGAAAATGTCTTTCAGACAACATAAAAGACAATTATATACATAGGCTCCACTAAATGGAATACATGGAAATCAAAGATGTCAATATGATATCTGTGTATTCCATTTGGTAAAGTCCATGTGTATAATCACATCTGTGAAAAGAGATGGTGGAATAGCTCCATAATATAATCAGGTAAAACAAGACCAGAGACAGACTGTGGAACAGACCATCAATTGCTCAAATGTAAGTTCTTGCTGAAGCTGAAGAAAATTGAAACAAGTCCTTGAGAGCCAAAATATGAACTTGAACATATGCCACCTTGAATTAGAGATCACTTCAAGTACGGACTTGAAGCATTATATACTAATGACTGAAAACAAGTAAAATTGTGGGATGACATTAAGAACACCATACATGAAGAAAGCAGAAGTCCTTAATAAGGAAAAGAGAGAGAAAAAAAAAATGAATTTCAGAAGTGACTCTGAAACTTGCTTTCCGGCATAGAGATGTTAAAGAAAATGGAATAAATGAAGAGCTAAAGAGCTGAAGAGAAAATTTCAAAGGACAGCTCAGGAAAACAAAGGTCTTCTATTATAATAAAATGTGCAATGATCTGGAATTAGAAAACCAAAGGGACTAACACACTTAGCATTTCTCAAGCTGAAAGACCTGAGGAAAACATGCAATCCTTAATTTTCAATATTAAATAATTCTTTAGGGAAAATATTGAAAGATGCAGTAAGTATCAAATAAGATGGAAGGAATACACAGTGTCATTGTACCCCAATGAAATTTTTGACATTCAAACACTTCAAGAGTTAAGATATGATCAAGGGTCCTTGGCACCAACAGAAGAAGTCCTAGGTGCACTGAAGGCATTGATGAAGAACAAGGCTACGGCATTTATGGAATACAAATTGAAATATTTAACAAACTGATGCAGCACTAGAGGTACTCACTCAACTCTGCCATGAAATTTGGAAAATAACTACCTGGCCAATGATTGGAAGAGATCCAGATTTGTGCCCATTTCAAAAAAAGGTGACTCAACAGAATGTGGAAATCATCAGACAATGTCATTAATATCACATACAAGTAAAATTTTGCTAAATATAAATTAAAATTTACTGCAACAGTACATTGACAGGGAACTGCCAAAAGTTCAAGCTGAATTCAGACGAGGACATGGAATGAGGTGGTATCATTGCTGTCAAGAAATAGATCTTGGCTGAAAGCAGAGAATACCAGAAATATGTATATCTGTGCTTTATTGAGTGCCCAAACTTTCAACTGTGTAGCTGATGATAAGCTATGGACAACGGCAGAAAATGAGTATGCCAGATCATTTAATTGTGCTCATGAGAAATCTGTACACACATACGAAGCAGTTGTTCCAACAGA
>NW_006408562.1:2442546-2449620 GCF_000296735.1 Chrysochloris asiatica | reverse complement strand
TGTTTCATTCAATTGTACACAGGGTTGCTAGGGGTCAGAATGGACTTGATAGTACTTAACAATAACAACCTTCATATACTTAATGACTATTCTGTACATAAGAATACATTTTCTTCAAAAGAGTGCTGCTGTGCTTTGCCTCCAGACTTCTCTGGGGCCAGCAGCCACCCAACCAAGGGCCCACCCTGTGGGCTCAAGCTGACAAACATTGGCTCCCTGTCCAACCAGCAGTTTGCTGATGGCTGTGACAAGGTGGCAGAGGAGGCACTGGAGGACACAGCCAATGCGGTAAAGGAACCACAGCTGAATCTGTAAGTGTGAGCAACTGTAAGTGGTTCAACATGAGCAAGGGGTTCGGCTTCCTATCCATGACCACCAGTGCCTGGGTCACACTCGATCCCCCAGTGGACTTCTTTGTGCACCAGAACAAGCTACACATAGAAGGCTTTCAGAGACTGAAGGAGAGAGAGGCAGTGGAGTTCACCTTTAAGAAATCAGCTAAGGGCTAGGAATCAATCAGAGTCACAGGACCTGGTGGGGTGTTCCGTATTGGAAGTGAAAGACAACCAAAGGGGAAGAACATCCAGAAGCGCAGGTCTTAAGAAGACAGGTGCTACAACTGTGGTGGTCTAGACCATCATGCCAAGGAATGCAAGCTGCCACCCCAGTCTAAGAAGTGTCACTTCTGCCAGAACATCAGCCATATGGTGGCCTCGTATCCACTGAAGGCCCAGCAGGCCCTCAGTTCACAGGGAAATCCCGCCTACTTTTGGGAGGAAGAAGAAGAGATTCACAGCCCCAGCCTGCTCTCAAAGGCCCAGAATTGAGCAGCAGTGTGTGGGAGAGCTGTCCTTTTGCTGTTAAAAGGTTTCAAGGAGCAGGCTTCAATAGGCAGAGAGTGGAGAAAGTGGGATAGGGTGGGTAGGGGGCAGCTGGCACTGCCATGTATGTCAGGTTGTAGTCCACAGCATCACTCTCTATTTCCTCTTAGTGGGGTTAGGTGGGGGGAAGGAGTGAGGTAAAGGAACTCCAACTAGACTTTATCCAAATGTAATTGAGAACTTTTAGGAGAAAGTCCCCTAGAGTCTGCCAGTTTAATCTGAGGCTCCACCCCCAGAAATCCTAGCTTTTGAAAGTGGCCTGGCTAAGGAAGCTTTCCTTTTATAGAAGGATATATAATTTCCCACGCCAGTGTATAAAAAGTTTAAGCAGGAGACCAGTCTGATGGTCTAAATCCAAAAGTCACTACGTTCTGTGGGAGGGAATCTCTTAAGGGTTGTTGTCATTGTCAGGTGCCATGGAGTCGGAACCGACTCATAGCGACCCCATGCACAGCAGAACAAAACAATGTCTGATCCTGGGCCAACCTCACTACCTCAGTCTTAAGGGTAGGGCAGACTTTTTCCCATGTCTTGCCTTTTCATAACCCAATCTTGGAACAAGGTGCTTGATATTGTCCCAAGCAATGGGTTGTGATGGTAGACAAAAGGGGTGGTTGGGAAACAACTCCAGACTTGGACTCCTAAGCTCATTGTCACCCCATTCTGGCTCAATATGGTTTTATTTATTTGCTCCCTTGCAGAACAGCACCTTGGGTCCCACTTTCTCTAGAATGCCAACTGCACTAGTTGTGTGCAAATTGTGTGCGAATGACGTATCTTGTACATTTTAACCTTTTTTTTTCCTAAATATAAATTTTCTGGGTTTGTATTTTTGTATATTTCCATCTAATTTCCTCACTTCTGCACTGTGTTCTTAGGTACATGAACAATCTCACAGATAAGTTGGCAGCAGCTCCAGGTCTGCACAGCAGGAATAATTTTTGTGTGTGTGTGTGTGTGTTTATTACCTCAAAGAGCAACTATTTGGAGTGTATAGTCTATTGAACTACCTCAGTTTTGCCAATTAGAGATGGCTTTTCTGCCATAGCGTCCTCTTGAAACCCTTCCACCTTGAAAATGTGCCATGGGAGACTACGTTTGCATTGAGTTGCAATCTCCTTCTACTGGAAGATTGAGGATTCATGTGAGCTTGAAGGTGGTGCAGAAAGGTTAGGAAAAGCTAGTTTAGGTTAGGTTAAAGGACAATGAGTCGATTCTGACCCATAGCGACCCTGTATAGGAATTCTGAGGAGCAGCTGGTGAGCTTGAACTGCTGACCTTGAAGTTCATATGGCTTTGCAGTCTGGCACATTAACTCACAGTTCCAGGTGGGGGTTGTCTATTAATGCCTATTCCAAACTTTTCATCCTAGTACATGGAACTCACTTCAGACACCAGAGCCATCCTTTACTGGATTAGGTTAGGCCTAACAAGCACAATGGGGGTTGGGGAGTGAGTGACTGAGTGTGTGTGTGTGTGTATGTGTGTGTGAGAAAATCTGAGTTGGTAGCATAGGTTTTACAAAATGATACCTCTATACCCATCCTGAGCTGCTCAGAGGTGGATATATGAAACAAGGGCTAAAATCCTTAACCTTTTACAAAGCATTCTTAACTTTTCCTGCCTGGCTTCCAGAGAAACCCAAGCAAGGGCTTCTTTGTCGTGCCCAGAGCCAGTGTCCTGAGCAGCTGTCACAGTGTCATGGAAACTAAGGAGAAAAAGGATTTCAGTTACATGCTGTGAGATCGCTGCAAACCTACCTCACTGTGTTGAAATGGGACAAATGCCATAGAACTCAATGGGTGATGTGTGTCTGATCCTGGGTTCTTGTCTCCTCTAAATGCTGCCCCCACTAGTCATTATATTTGTCTGGAATTTGTAGAACTCACAGGCCACTGATTTGGTAATTGCTAGGTAGCCTAGTTTGTGTAAATATAGTGTGTTGGTCTTTTCTCCATGACCTTTGGGGTTTTTTTTTTGTTTTTTTTTTATTGTTTACAAACTTCTTTTGTACTGAAAGAAAAATAGCCAAAGTATCTTCAGCAGAAGGTTCTGCACCAAGCAAAAGAATCTGAAACATAAGCTTGGTGGGGGGTGGCTTTTTGAAGTGGGGGCCTTGAACCATCCTTTCTTTGGGTTTGTCTTCTCTATTTCCACTTTTGAACCGGATCATCTGTTGTAAAATTTTCATTCCTACCTTCCCTCCTCAAAATCCCCACTCCTTAAACCCACATATACATTTAATTTGGGGGCTGCCTTCATAATTGTCACACATTTTGTTTTAAAATTAAAAAAAAAAAAAAAAATTGAAGAAGCCAGGACCAGTCCATCCCTCATTTCCAACTTTTTGAGTCAAAGCACATCCTTGATATGATTAATGCCCAAATTCACTAGCATTTGGATGAACCAAACCTACGTAATTTCCAATCATAGGGTCGTAGGGTAGAAATAAGCAATAGGGGCCACATAGAAAGTGGAATGGGAGACCAAGAAAGGGATGATTAATGTATTTCCAAGTCACCTAGGAACTTTTATGCAGGTGTAAGAAACATTATCAAAGTGGCCACAAGATTGTTTAATAGGAGACAGACAAATGTAACTCCATGCTTACTGCTAGAAACCAAAGCTTTGTGTAAAATCTTGAGTTTATGGGGAGAGAGGGAGGTAAGAAGGGTAGGAAAGTATATACCTCTCTATTCTTTCCCTGATCCATTCACTTCATTCCTGAACTTCAGGACACTCAGTCCCATTCGGCTTTGGTTGGCCCCCATCATTGGGATGTGTTTAATGGTTGATTTAGCTGTACTGGGTTCTTTCTTTCCCTTCTGTAATTTTGTAACACATGCTAATACTTTTGCTTTCCCTTCTACTGTCCTGAGAAAATACAATGAATAAAGACTAACTGATACTGAAAAACAAAAACAAAAAACAGTGTTGCTATATGGCATTATATTTTTACCATCCAAATTGTGTTGTTGTTGTTAAGTCTGTCAAGTTGTTTCTGAATCATAGTGACCTTGTATATGGTTTCCAAGGCGTTACTGCTGAGTTTGAACTTGCATTTCAAACCAGCCTGCAGTCTAGTCCTTATTCTAAAGAGCCTCACCAGGACTCCAACAGAAATTTTATAATGGGTTTTTTTGTTTTTGTTTTTTTCTATTAAAATGGGATAGAGACTTTGAGAGAAAGTGAATTAAAAAACAAGAACAACACATCTCTCTTCCCTTTCTTCCGTTTATATATCAACTTGCCATGTTCCAAAGGGGTTAGTTTTTGTTTTGTTTTTGTATGTGCATACCTTTGTTTTTGGTGGTAAGAATAATCAAGTGATCAGCTAGGTCATTTCTGGAATGTGTGAAAAGCAGTCTTCTGCAATATACTTTTTTTTTTTTAAGCTTTTATTGTGCATTGAAAGATAGCTAACATGGGAAAACATCAGTTTTGCATTCATCCTATTATATTTTGTTTCATTGCAATGATTACAATCCCCTCCATGCATTACCATTCAACAGTATTTGCTTCTATTCCTTTTTTGTTGTTGTTTTTAATGCATACAAAAATATTCAGGAATATATAATCATTTAAACCCCATCAAGTCATTTCTGACTCACAGCAACCCTGTATAGAGTTTCCAAGGAGCAGTTGCTACTTGCTACTCCCTGTTAAATAAGTATCTAGTCCATGCGAACACAGAGCTTCAGTATTCAGGGTCAGGGATATATGCTGGAGAGGGAGAGACAGGGCATTTCTCCTGAGCTGACATTAGTGTGGCAATTTTGGAGCATTCAGCTCTTGTCCCAACATGGGGTCTCTGAGTGGTACAAGTGGTTAGTTCACTTGGTTGCTAATTGTATGTTTGGAAGGTCAAGAAACATCCAGAAGTGTTTGCAAGAAAGATCTGGTGATCTACATCTGAAAATTCCACAGAATACAGTTCTATTCTGACACACATGGGTTGCTGTGAGTAAGAGACAGTGAATGGCAACTGGTAAAATATATGCACACAATTTGGCACTATTAATACTCATTTGGTTCCTGCCTTTCCCTTTCTTTCCTTCTCAATACATGGGGGAAAAATCAAAGGGTGTTTGTGTAATAGTTTTATATTATATATCTAGATTGCTTGTTCTTATCCTGTCAATACTGCAGATCATTTCAAAGAGAACCATCACTCTACCATCAAAACAAAACTATAGATCACCATCTTTTATTTTGATTGGATTTTACTCATGTCTATTGCATTTGACTTTAAGAAACCTAATAACAATTTATTTGTAGATTTTCAGTTCATTAATGGGCATTTGGAGTCCTGGTGTGATGCTGTGGGTTAATGCACCAGACTGCAAAGCCATTTGAACTGCAAGGTCGGCAGTTCAAGCTCACCAGTTCAAACTCATCAGCTGCTTCTTGGAAACCCTATTCATGGTTGCTAGGGGTCAGTATTGACTCGATGGCACTTAACAACAACAACAACAATAGGCATTTACTCCCACTCTAAATATCAGATCTTACTTCTATTCATTCATTTTAGAAACATGTGCTGAGCCCTGTCGTGCATCCAAATTGTTCTATGCACTGGATACATGTAGTGACATTGTTGGCAACCTTGCAGATTCCTTTGGATTTTTTGGATGATCTGTGAGTTCCTTCACAGGCTTTTGGATTCTTTTGTTTCTGTGGCTGCAACGGAGCTTCTCCTTGGAAAATTACCTGAGGTGCAATGAAGAGATTGTGCACACAACATCCCCCTCCCAACCTGACCATCGCAACTTTAGTCAATGGTAGACTTGTGAGTAATGACAAACTTTGAGACAGAATTTATGTTCCAGATTACCTAGATGGGATGAAGCTGATATTGGGAGTTGGACAGAAATCATATATTTGCTTATCTTCTCCCCTTTCTCTGTTCAGTTTCTTGCCAGTTCACCCTGTCATTGCTTCCTCTTAAAATCACTTTTATGTGAATTGTTATCTCAGGTATGATTTTTAAGGAAACACGTCACCAAATTACACTAAATCCACTCCATCAAGCAGACAGCCTAATTATTTCTCCAAGCCTGAGCTGATAGGTTTGAATCTCCAATCTTACAATTAGAAATCCAAAGGTAAGCCCACTGTGTCACCAGCACTCCTTAAACAAACCCTATACAATATAAATTATTGAATAAAGGAGATGTGAGTCTTTACCTTGATGGAACTTCTAAATCAGACAGAGGGCCATCATCTTCCCAGCTCCTAGGCTAAGGTGAGTTTTTGTACATATTATCTCAAGGCCTTGGACAGACACTTCCATTGCTTTGAAAATCCTAGCTTTTAAAGATTAAATCTATCCTAATCATCAGCACACTGAATTTATCCATCACATTGTATTGCTTTTTTCTATTTATCTAAAGACAATTAAGGACAGAAAGGAGGTATTTTAATTTAAAATTTTTATTTTATGTTATAGAACTTAATGTGGTAGCAGTTTCTCAGCCCTTGGAACTGTGAGCATATGCTGTGTTTCCTAGATCTATTAGCACTCTGACAGGTAGAAGAGAAAGAAGCCTGATGCTCCCCAAATAGACTAACGTCAAGCACCTTGACTTTCTTCTCTATTACTTCCTGGAATACAGGAGGTACAAAGTGACTGGCTATGCATAATCATATTTAAACTAGGTGACATTAGCAATTATAACATTTTAAATGTCACATAGTTCTTTTCTCTTCACTCCACTCCAATCAGCACACTTTCGACACTTACCCTCAGAAAGTTCTTGTCCTCATAACAATGAAAATAGCTGAGAATTTGGATGCTGAGAAGAACAAGGGATATTAAAATTTATTACATTTTACACCTCATTTCACAGTTTGTTTCCAACATGGGAAATAAGTCACTGATGGAATTAGTTGTCTAATTTTAGTTTTGCAAATTATGGAATGAAGTCCTGGTGTGGCACTTTGGGGTAATGTGCTGAAATACAAAGTCGGTTTGAACCACAAGGTCGATGGTTCAAGTTTGTCAGCCGCTCCTCAGAAACCCTACACAGGGTCACTATGGATCAGAACCAACTCAATGACAGTTAACAACAACAACATTTAACAACACAACAAATTATTGAAAAGATAAAACCCTGTACAGGGTTTCCAAGGCTGTAAATCTTTACGGGAGCAGAAAGCCTAATCTTTCTCCTGCGGAACAGCTGGTAGTTTC
>NW_006408562.1:2439445-2442201 GCF_000296735.1 Chrysochloris asiatica | reverse complement strand
ACTGGACTGCAAATTGGTTTGAACTGAAAGGTCAGTTTGAACTGCAGGGTCTGCAGCTCAAACTCACCAGCCATTCCTTGGAAACCATTTACAGGGTTGTTTATGGTCTTGTTAAATGCCGTTGAGTTGGTTCAAACTCATAGCGACCCTGGAAAGGGTTTCCAAAGAATGCGAGTAATAGAGCCCTTTTAGCATAGTAGGTTTTTGAGTTGGACTCCTTACCATAAGGTGAGCAGTTCAAATGTACCAGTCTCTCCATGGGAGAAAGATGAGGCTTTCTGCTCCTGTAAATATTTATAGCCTTGGAAAACCTATACAAGACCCCTATGAGTCAGACCTGACTCTGAAGCACATAACCACAACCACAAGAAATACAGGATAAAAACAATACCTGGAGTCCTGGCATGGAGCTGCGGGATAAGAACTGGATTGCTAACTGCCATATGAGCAGTTCAAACCAGCTGCTCCTTGGAAACCCTATAGTGAGTCACTATGGGTAAGAACCAACTTCACAGCATTTAACAACACACAAAGAAAGTTTTGACTTGACTATGCCTTAATTTACTAGTCTTTGTTTTTATCAAAGAGTTTAAGGAGACAGGTTAATCTTCCAAAGCTAATGTACTTTCATATGACACTAGTATTGTGTGAATCAAAATGAAGGGCTTCAAGAAATTAATTCTTTGTTGTTGTTGTTGTTGTTGTTGAGTGGCATTCTCATAGCAAGGTTTCCAAGATGCTGCTGGTGAGCTTCGAACCTTGGGACTCAAACCAACCTTGCAATTGAGTGCTTATCCTACAGCACCATAGCAGGACTCCAATTAATCACTGTTGTTTTGTGCCATAGAGTCAGTTCCAACTAGTAACAACCTTTATAAGGTTTCTAAGGAATGACTGGTGAGCTTGAACCTCCGACTTTGCTGTTCAAACCAACCTTGAAGCTCTGCACATTAATCCACTGTGCCATATCAGGACTCTGAATTAATCATTCATTGTTGTTGTTATTGTTGTATGCCTTTGAGTTGAGTTCGTTCTGACCCATAATGAGTTGGACTATATATATTAGGACAATATGAATTGAGAGCAAAACTGCAATAGAATTTGTAAGGCAGATGGGGTTGAGGTCATAGACTGCATGATACACAGAAAAGAGCTTGGGTTATGATGTGGGAAGTAGGGCTCATTGGCAGCTTTGAAACAAGAACACAACATGATCACATCTGTGTTTTAGACTGGTCAGATGCAGTAATAGCTTCTCACTTGTAACAAATATGAGGTACTCAACACAAAGTGTTATGACATTTCACAGGCAGATAACATTAATTCCAAGTAGGAGAAGCCTGGAGAGGTATTTGGAATAGAAAGCATTTGTACTTGGTCTGATATGATAGAATAAAGTTATGAATCAGCAGTGCAAAAAATATATGGAAGTGGGAATGATTAGGAGATGAATGGAGAGTCAAAAAGCCTCTGAATTGACTGGAGTAAAGAGCTTTGAAGAGAAGTCTAAGAGATGAGTTGATGTCTGATGCACAGCCTGTTATGTTTACAATAGAAGTTAATATGCATTCTGTGAATAATTGGCATGGACAACAGTTCTATTATAACACTACAACTTGTAACCAGGAATGATGTGCATATTTTAGCAACAGTCTTTTAAATAAATTAACATTTAATTCTCATCACTCTAAGCAAATATGTATTGAGTTTGACTCATAAATATATTTTGGTATACCTATTAAGTGTCATTTGTCTTACTCAGTTTTATTTGAATAAGTTTAAGTCACTGTGATAGTTGAGGTTTTGTGTCATCTTGACTGGGGCAGGATTCTCAGTGGGTAGGCAGCTGAGATGTGCTCATCCCCATAAGGAGATGTAGGATAATGTAACCAACTCTGTGATGAGGCTTGCTATGAGCAGCCAATCAACTGAAAGGAAATTTTCTCAGAGGTGTGGCCTAATTTCAATATATTATATTCTTAGGCAGAACTTGCTCATTTTCTCCTGGGTTTGATCTTGCATCTGGCTTGCCCTTTGACCTTGAATCAGTGATCTGCTCTGTTACATGTTGAGCCTGTGAGTCATAAGCAGCTGCCTTCCGGTCCTGGATGCCTGCCTTCCCTCTGACCAACAGGTCTTGGTCATCTGACCTAAACATGGGACTCAAACATTTACAACAGTGGGTATAATTTCCTTGATAAAAATTTATTTTTTTGCATATACATACATGTTTCAATGGTTTGTTTCTCCAGTGAACCTGGCCTAAGACAATTGGTACAAAATCATAGGGATGAGTTTTGTAAATTGGTTCTCTAATTTTAAAGGCACTCATAACTCCCACAATTATATTATTATATATAATAAAGATATATAAGTTGTATCTTGGCAGTGGTAGTTATGTGACATGGAGTCAGTTCTGACTCATAGTGACCCTGTATACCTGTATACGGTTACACAGGCTGTATGGCTTTATGGGAACAGATAGCCTCATCTTTGTATCTTGTTGTTGTTGTTGTTGTTGTTATGTGCCTCACAATTGTTGCTATGCCTGAGCCCATCACTGATGCCACTTTACCAATTTATCTCATTGGGGGCGGGGTGGGATATGAGGTCTTCTTCTTTTTCTCTTACCCTCCAGTTTAGCACACATGATAGACTTCTCCAGTGACTGGTCCCTCTTGATAATATGTCTGAATTATGAGAGGCAAAGTCATGGCTTCCAAGAAGCACTCTGGCTGTATATCCTCCAACATCAT
>NW_006408562.1:2418570-2438941 GCF_000296735.1 Chrysochloris asiatica | reverse complement strand
AATTATTTGCTCAGCATACAGATTGAATAAGTATGGTGAAAGAATAAAACCTTTACACTCACCCTTTCCAATTTTAAACCACTCAGTGTTCCACTTGTCTGTTTGTTGTACTGTGGTGTCTGGCATAGTGACTTCCATGTTTCTGTGATTCCTGAAGTTATGCCACAGTTATCTTAAATACCAGCAGGATCACCCACAGTGGAAACATTTCAGATGAGCTTCCAGATGAAGACAGACTAGGAAGAAGAAGAGATGGACTACTGAATATTTAGTCACTAAAAACATTACAAGTAGCAGTGGAACATCTTTGTATCTTAGAAGATGATCAAAAATAAAAACTAAGAAAAACAACAACAACAAAAAAAAAATAGTAGGACCAAGGGGATAATTGTATCACTAGTCAAGAAATAAAGAAAGTGGTATTGGCTAAGAGGTAGACAAATTTGGAAAAAAATAGTGAGCCCCAGAGAGAACAATAAAAATAGAAAATGTATGCTGAAACTTGCACTGCACATTGAAGGGAAAGAAAGGACAATTGACCATCAAGTGTAAAATAAATTAAAACAGAATCCCCTCATATACAATATGCAATTAAATTCATAGTAGATTATAGACTAGAGAGCACAAATTAAAGAAAATTTACAAATACAAGAGAATGTCTTTTGTGCTTAGAGTGAGAGATTTATTAAATAAGATCTGAAGAGGGCAAATCATAGAGGTGAAAATGAATAATTTCAACTTCATGAAATTAAGTACCACTAGGTACAAGAGCTGAGCAAAAAATTTCAAAGATCAGCTTGAGAAGATAAAGCCAAATATTACAACAAAATGTGCAAAGATCTGGAATCAGAAAACCAGAAAGTAAGAACAAGCTCAGCATTTCTCAAGCTCGGGGAACTGAAGAAAAAATTTAAGCCTTGACTTTCCTTATTGAAAGATTCTCTGAGCAAATTTTATTGAATGATGCAGAAAGCATCAAGGGAAGATGAACGGAATACACAGAGTCACTGTACCAAAAGGAAATGGTTCATGTTCAACCATTTTAAGAGGTAGCATATGCTCAAGAGCCAATGATAATGAAGGAGGAAGTCAAAGGGACATTGAAGGAATTGGCAAAGAACAAGGCACGAAAAATCGATGGACTAAAAATTGAAATCTTTCAAGAAAGTGAGGCAGCACAGGAGGCACTCACTCATCTCTGCCAAGAAATTTGGAAGACAACTATCTGGCTGATTGATTGGAAGAGATCCTTATTTGTGTTCATTCCAAAGAGGGATGACACAATAGAATGTGGAAATCATCAGACAATGTCTTTGATATCCCATGCGAGTAAAGTTTTACTAAAGGTAATACAGAAATGGTTGCAATCATACATTGACAGAGAACTTCCAGAGGTTCAGGCCGGATTCAGAAGAGGCCATGGAACAAGGGATATTATTACTGATGTCTGATGCATCTTGGCTGAAAGCAGAGAATATCAGAAAGATGTTTACCTGTGCTTTATTGACTATGCAAAGGTTTTCGATTGTGTGGATCATAACAAACTATGGAAAACATGTGAAGTATGAGTATTCCTGAACACTTAATTGTGCTCATGAGGAATCTGTCCTTGGATCAAATTATTGTAATAGAACATGGGAACACTGAATGGTTTAAAATTAAGAAAGGTGTGCGACAAGGTTGTATTCTTTCACTATACTAATTCAACCTGTATGCTGAGCAAATGATCCGAGAAGCTGGATTATGTGAAGAAAAACGTGGCATCAGGATTGGAGGAAGACTCATTAACAACCTGCAATATGCAGATGATACAACCTTGCTTGCTGAAAGTGAAGAGGACTTAAAACATTTACTGATGATGATCAAAGAGCACAGCCTTTGGTAGGGATTACATCTCATTGTAAAGAAAACAAAAATCCTCATCACTGGACCAATAAACAACATTCTTACCAACTGAGAAAAGATTGAAGTTGTCAAGGACTTCATTCTTCTTGGATCAGCTATCAACACTCATGGAAGCAGCAGTCAAGAAATCAAATGATGTATTGCATTAGGCAAATCTGCTGCACAAGACCTTTTTAAAGTGTTGAAGAGCAAAGATATCAGCTTGAGAACTAAGGTGCACCTGACCCAAGCCATGGTATTTTCAATAACCTCATATGCTTAAAAAAAGTTGGACAGTAAATAAGGAAGACCATAGAAGAATTGATGCTTTTGAGTTATGGTGCTGAAGGAGAATATTGAAACTGCCACAGGCTGCCAAAAGAACCAACATATCCATTTTGGAATAAGTGCAGCCAGAATGTTCCTTGGAGGCCAAGATGGTCAAACTTCGTCTCTCATTCTTTGGACATATTGTCAGGAGGGACCAGTCACTGGAGAAGGAAATCATGTTTGGTAAGGTGGAGGGTCAGACAAAAATAGGACGACCCCCAACAAGATGGATTGGCCAAGTGGGTTCATCGATGGACTCAAGTGTGGCAACAGTAATGAGGTTGGCCCAGGATTGGACAGTGTTTTATTCTGCTGTGCATAAGTTCGTTATGGGTTGGTACTGACTCGATGGCACCTAACAACAACAACAACTTATTAAGGAGCTCTGGCAATATAGTGATTACGATTAGGTCAGCATTCAAAACCACCATCTATTCCATGAGTGAAAGATGAGGCTTTCTGCTCCCATCAAGATTTTCAGCCTTTAAAACCCTATGGAGATTCACTGTAAGTAGGAACCAACTCCACAGCACACTACCACTACTACTACTTACCAAAAGATGCCATAATAAATCATAAAGGCAAGCCATAACCTGGAAGAAAAGCAATTTAAAGTAAAAATAATAAGTATATGGAATACATAAATAGCACATTAAGAAACAAGGAAAGCAATAGAAATAAAGTTATCAGGCACTTTCCTAACAACAAATATGCGTATAAATGATTTTATTAGTCATTTGGGGGAGGTTATACAAGAATGAAACACTGGTTCACACCAATAATATTTTAAAAATAGAAAGATAACATTATTTAATGATAATAAAAATAAATATTGTTCCCTGAAGGTAAGAATGCAAATCCTAACCACTTTGGAAAATAATTATGCGCTAATTCAATACAGCTCAGAGGCACACATCTATGTTGTGCTGTGGGTTAATGTACTAGACTGCAAGGTTGGCAGTTCAAGATCACCAACCACTTCTTGGGAAACCTACACAGGTGATATGTCCTCAGTAGTGTTTCTCCACACAGATATAACTAACGTATTGAACTATGGAGTTTTGTTGTGGATACTACACTGTAGGATCACAGCAGCATCTGTGTTATCTACCAACTGGACACCTAAAAAAAATTCCCCAGATATGACAATCAAGGATGTTTAAAGACATTGTCAACAAATATCCTCTACAAGATAGATGATCCCCTCATTTGAGAACCACTGCCCTACGTAAATTCTTCAAAATACAAGATTCAAGACATACTTCTTCCTAGAAACATTATTTATATCCTCAAAAATCTGGACACAAACCAAGTGTCTCTTGTAGAATGGATAATTAAATGAGATAATCATACAATGTAAAACTAACAAAACAGAAAATAAATAAACTTTAGAAATACTGTCAACTTGCTGATTTCAGGAAAGTAAAATTAACTGAAGAAAATAAATTACAGTTCACTTATGACTGATTACTATAAATTGTAACATTTTTATAGAAAACATGTTTGAAATTGAACAAATGTAATTTTATAAAAAAAAAAACAAAACCCTAAACTCTATAGATCAAATCAAGGAAGTAAAGATATGGAATTCAAGAGACATGTTTCCTCTGAGTTGAGGGTAGAGTATGGAATGAGGGCAAGGCACAAGGGAGATTCCAGTGATGATGGTTGCTGTGAATTATTGAGGCAGCAGTGGTGAGAAGATATACTACTGTTCATTTGATTATTATTCTTTATATCAGAGGATCACAGTTCTGTGGGGCATTTGACATTCCCTGACACATTTTGGTTATCACAATTAGAGGTAGAGGAAGACTATTGGCATGTTGAGAGCAGAGGTCAAGGATGCTGCTACACATTTTAAAATGCACAGGACAGCTTCTGCTACAAATGATCTGACCCTAAAGTCAGTAGTGCTGAAATGGAAAACCCTGCTTTAGACTTTACTAGATATTGCACTGTAATGCAACACCAATAGACTTTACCAATATTTTATTCTATTGCAAATCATCATATGTCATAGTATACATATAAATATAAAATAAATTCAGTTACATGTGTAAAATATTAATTTTTTAAGAAATTCTCAAGGTTTCCCTGGCCTTTCAAGTTCAGTAAAATTTCACAAATCAAACTTTCATCTTTTTTCTTCAGTATAATTTCAGTCCTATAGAAGGAAACAATGAAAAAGTCAACCCAGAACCATGTAGTATATCCTTGTAAAATCCTTAGATGCATCAATAAGCTATTGAATCATGGTGCTTAGTGATTATTTAGATTTATAAAAAAAGTATCCTTAGACTGTTGGAGTCCTAGTGTGGCACTGTGGGTTAATGCTCTGGACTGCAATGTCAGTTTGAACTGCAAAGTCGGCGGTTCAAACTCAACAGCTGCTCTTTGGGAACCCTTACAGGGACACTATGGGTCAGAACTGACTCTACAGGACACGGCAACATAAATTATTTCAACAGTCATTTTCTCATTCTTTGTGATGACTTCAGCATTCAGAACTCTGAAATTTTAGAAAACAATTTATTTTATTGCAATTAATTTTTCAGGTGTATCTTGAATCTTTTTTTTTTTTTTTTTACTTTGAAGACCTATCATTTAAATAAACTCATCACAGTTCAAGACAGGTCTTTGTGATGAAACAGGTCTTCAATAAAAGGCAGTGTGCAATAGAAAGTCTAAATTGAAATCTGTTGCTATCAATGACTACTCTGCTAGCTTGTTCTTTAAATATTGGATTTTGCAAAGTTCAGTACAAGTCTCTGCTTTTTTTCACCCTATTATTTCTCCTTAAAAGTTTCTTTATCTTTCACAGCTTCAGTTATTCACTAGTTACTAACGATTAAAATCACCACCTGTGATGCAGAGAATTTTTAATATGTCTCATCTAGCCATGTCTTTGTTACTCCCACCAAACGACTTTTCCCTGAATCATCTAATTAAAAGAAGGTCAGAGAAGATGCTGATTAGATTACATGAATCAGTTGTGAATGATTGCTAGCAAGGTTAGTTGTGAAAACTTGAAGCTCCTAGCTCATTCTAAATGTGGATACAAAAAGAAGTTTATTCTGTGTATGTTGTTATTATGTGCCGTGGAGTAGGTTCCAACTCTTAGTGACACTGTACAGGGTTTCTGAGGCTGTAAATCTTTATGGAAGCAGAAAGCCTCATCTTTCTCGGGTGGAGCCGCTGGTCGTTTAAAACTGCTGACCGTGAGATTAGCAGTCTGATTCATAACCACTACGCTACCAGAACTCCTTATTCTGTGTATAGAGGTCTCAAAAATAAGACTCTAATGAATTCCACATCCATTTCAAATGAAGATCAATGAGGAATAATGATGTAAGGTAAGTGACAAAAATTACAAAAAAAAATTTTTTTTGAACTCTTGCAACAGTATTTTTCACTAGGAAATAAATAAGGTGGCATAAATAAGGTAGAAATTATTGAACAATTGTGGTCACTTGGTATCATCAGCATATACAAATGATCAAAAAGTGAGAAAACTGAAGGTGAAATCTTTGCTTTAGTTTGGAAAATGGTAGTGGCAGTGGTGGTGTGTCATGGAGTTGCTTCCGACTCATAGAGACCCTGTGGAGGACACATCATATTATTGGATAAGATCATCTACTGTGACCAAAAACTCAACAGGATATTGTTAAAGATCCCAATCATGAACCAAACATCAGTTTGTACTGATAAAAATAATATGTTCATAGTGGTGGATAGAAAATTATCTTGTAACTTTTTAAAAACTCTTGTGAAAATATGGGAAAGCACCAGAATAACTCATGTTATCAAGTAATTGAAATTTTGCTGCAAATGTAATGTGCAAAATAAGTTGCCTAAGAGATATGGGCCCATATATTTACATGCTCATCACATAGTTTCACAGCAGCAATTGGCCAGTGAAACAGTTCCACATCCCACACTCACTGAAACCTCATTTTTTTATTACTTGGAATTGTACCAGGGAAATATGGCGATTTCATTATCCATGAAATAATAATAGAAAGGTTTTCATATGCTTATAGTGTAAATATTGATTACATTTGAAGCTTGTCACTGCTAATGATGCATCTTTTATCCAAATAATTTTTGTCAAATATTGCAATTCATATAATTAAATAATCTGTAGACCATTTGAAAATTTACCAAGAAAGATCTCTATTTTTTAAATTAAGTGATTGATCTTTATTTCAAGAGTTTCAGAAACTGTGCACAGGTGGGGGTCATTTGATAGAATGGGGTCATTTGAGAGGACAGCACAGAGGTAAATGGTGACCTTGAGTTGTCTCCAAATATTCCTGATGTTGACTGACTAAAGTGTTTATCAACAGTAGTTTCTTTGTTGGCTCCAAATGATGCTATCCCAAGGCATGACAGAAAGGCACAACAACTAGTCCTCTGCTTTCCTTATATATGTCATTATTTTTGAGCCTATTATTTCATGTATTGTGTTAATTCATCTCTTGTAGGGTTTTTCTCATTTTTGTGTGACCCTCTCCTATATCAGTGGAATCCTGGTGTGGCACTGTGGGCTAATGCACTGGACTGCAAAGTCCTTTGAACCACAGGGTTGGTGGTTTAAGCTCATCAGCCACTCCTTGGAAACCCTATACAGGGTCGCTATGAGTCAGAAGTGATTCGATGACACTTGACAACAACTACTTTTCTAAACATGATGTCTTTGTTTGGTGATTTGTTCTACTTGATGATATATCCAAAGTAGGCAAAATGATATTTTATCATTCTTGCTTTTAAGGAACTTTCTACCTTTATTTTCTACATGACTGACCTGGTCCTCCTTCTGGCATTCTACATTATTTTGAATATTCTTTGCATATAATAAAGTTGTAATGCTTTAATTCATCTTCTATCTTTCTTTTTCAATGTCCATTTCTCATATACATTTGAAAAATTCGTATGCATATGGTGATCTTAGTCAAGGTGACCTTAGTTAAGGTGGCATTTTTGCTTTTGGACATTTGAAAGAGGTCTATTGCAGCAGATTTGGTAAGCCACCGCAGTTAGACCAAGGACAGATATGTGGTGAGAAACTGTTCTAGATCATCAAAATTAAGCAACTGATGTCTGATCTCCTCTCACCTCAGAAGCTAAACAGGGTCGGACCTGGTTTGAACTTGCATGGGAGACTGCCTGGGAATATCTGGTGTGGCGCTGTAGGATAATGCACTGGACTGAAAGACTGAATTGAATGCAAATTTGGTGGTTCATATTCATCAGCCGTTCCTCAGAAACCCTACACAGGGTCACTCTGAGTTGGAACTGGGTTGATGGCACTTTACAACAACAACAAAATTGTCAAAATAGATTTCATCTCTAATAAAGAACTTACTATAGACTTAGCACTAATATTGAATACCGTGTACCCTGTACATTGTTTTTGTAATATTTTTATGTCTTTACATCAGTTGGAAAATATCATGTTCAGCACTTGACATGTTTCTTCCAGTAAGGAGAGAGAAATTTTGAGTAAATAAATGGAATATAAAAGAGGATGTTCTAACTCTAAGAGTATAGATGAAACAATGATCAAAATGGCAGACATTTCAGGTTGTTGTTGTTATGTGCCATGGAGTCGGTGCCAACTCTTAGCGACCCTGTACAGGGTTTCCGAGGCCATAAATCTTTATGGGAACAGAAAGCCTCATCTTTCTTCCGTGGAACAGCTGGTAGTTTCGAACTGCTGACCTTGTGGTTCACAGCCTGATTCATAACCACTATGCTACCAGAGCTCCTTAGACTCTGTAAAATGATTCAGATAGGTTTCAAAGACTTCTGCAGGCCTAACTGGTGAATCAAACTGTCTTGTGAACCCAGTGTCAGCACTGCCACGCAGCATTGCTTTGTGCCTCTGTGTAGGGTGGCCTGCCAGTAGCTCTCTTGGCTTCATCTCACAGCTATTAGACAGCAACAAGGCAAATGGTTAGACTTTCCTGCTGGAGTCAAGTTCGAATTTCAAACACTTGACAAACAGCAATTCATCTCAGATCACAAGGTTTCTTTTCTTCTGCACAGAAGCTGGCGAGTTAAATTCCAACCTTTTGGTTTGTTGTTATGGTTGTTAAGTGACTTAGAGTTAGTTCTGACCCATAGTGACCTAGGGGCTTCCAAAGAGCAGCTGGTGTGTTCAAACTGTTGACCATTTGGTAACAGCTAAGAGTTTAATCACTGGCCAATAGTACTTCTGTTTGTAAGCTGATCAACCATAATAACAACTACACAGTTAATGAACATTTATTATGTTCTTGACACTGACGTAAGCACTTCGTAATAGTATCTCAATGAATTTACTATTACTGAAGCACAAGAGGTTAAATGATTTGCCTAAGGTCATACAGACTTAAAATACAAAACGAATATAATACCAAAGCCTCAAGTTCTAGACCTTATTTTATTCAAACATTAGATGAACTCTGTGAAAATATATTGGTCTACAAGTATAAGAAAAAAAAGTTTGATAATTTTAATTGTTTCTAAAATAATTAAACCCTTTATTCTTCTACTAGCTTATTGGAGTTCTGGTGTGGTGCTTCAGAATAATGCATTGGACCACAAGGTCAATTTGAACAGCAAGGTTAGTTTGAACTGCAAGGTTAGTAGTTCAACCCCACCAACTGCTCCTCAAAAACCCTATACAGTGTCACTATGAGTCGGAACCAGCTCAAAAGCACTTAACAAAAACAACATAAAGTAAGAACCATTAGGTCATTTATTTTGTCTGTCATATATTGCCTATACTTAATTTATACATTTGCCCAACAGCAAAACCAAAAATTCATTGCCATCCAATTGATCCTGACTCAAAATAACTCAAACCCACCTGCTGCTCCTCAGAAACCCAATACAGGGTTGCTATGAGTCTGAACCAACTCAACAGCACTTAACAACAACAATCTTTACGGTAGTACACTGACATGCCTTTCTGCATGGAGAAGCTGGTGGATTTGAACCTTTTGGTTAGCAGCCCAGCTGACCACTTAACCACTGAGCTACAAGGGCTTTGTTGCTTAACATACTTTAAAAAAATACATAAATTCATTGCCATCAAGTCAATTCTTACTCATGAAGACTCAATATAGTGTTTCCCAGGATTTAAATCTTTATGGGAACAGACAATATCATTTTTCTTCTATGGAGTGCCTCGTATGTTTGAACTGCTAACTTAGACATTAGTAGGTCAACACTTACTCTATTGTGCCACTAGAGCTCCCATCTGACGTTTGTGAATTGAATAAATGAATGAAGAGATGAGAAAGGAGACAGTTTCCATATAATCAGGAAGCTAGCTATAAGGATTATTACTCATTGGATTCAGTCACAGAATATTTATGGAAGCATAAGTTCGAAGGGACATTGACCATATTAATAGTGGGTATGCATAAATATTTTAAATATTTAACTTTTGTATATAGCATATCCTTCATTTGCTAGAAAAGTTATGAGACATACTTCCCCCTAGACATTCTGCAAATACTGATCCATTATTTTCCAGCACTGGATAAAGAAGAAAATCTATTGCAAACATGCCATAAATTTGTTAGTTTTTTAAATCCAGGGATGTTACTTTATCACTGAATTTATAACCAACAAGAATAGTCAATATGTATCTGGTTTCTAATTTTGACAGAAATATTTAGTTTTAAAAGCCAGTTCTTGTATTCAAATTACAAAGCTCTCATCAAATATATATTTGAGTACAATTATTTTTCTTTCAGAATATCGATTCTTCAAAGTTCTGACATTCTAAATATTGCTTCTATTTCCTCATTTATCAATTTCTATTTTAATCTGCTGTACAATTGTTTTTTCATATGTATGCTTGCATTTGCTATTTTTCTTTCTTCTTAATGTCCCTGTTGTTGTTGTTAAATGCTGTCAAGTTGGTTCTAACCCTGTTTAGGATTTTCAAGGAGCTGCTGATGAGCTTGAACCGCCAACCTTGGTTCAAATTGATTTCACAGTCCAGCGCCTTAGCCATAGCACCACACCAGGATTCTTAATGTCGCTAGTAAGATATAATTAATTTTCCCAAATAAAATTAGATCATTTCAATTAGGATAAATAACTGAAACTTAATTATCTTCAAGAAAAGAAACATTAACATAAATAAAATTAATTCAAACTGAAATAACATGAAAGCTAGTAAAAGATTCATGAGGACAATGATAATGGAAATCAATTATCATAAAATTAATTTAGGGGAAATGTAACTAAACTCTTTCAAAGCATTAAAGTAAAAGAAAAAAAAAATGATTTCTTTTTCTATAGCTAACCCATGCTAACACTTTGGAAAAACTCTATTTTCCCACATATAACAGATATAGCATACATGGGAAACTAATGTTCATAGGAGTTGCCCAATTTGGAAAAAACAAACAAATGAACAAAGCATTATTTGCATAAAAATGCCCTCTCCCCTTCTCCCTTTCTCTCTGTCTCTCTCTCTCTCTCTCTCTCTCTATCACAGTAAATTCTTACCATAGAGTTACTACTCCTAGCAATCCTGTTGGACAGAGTAAAATTGTCCCTAGGATTTCCAAGTTTGTAAATCTTTATGGAAGCATAGTGCCACACTTTTTTCCCAAAGTGGCCTGATGCACAACAGAAGGAAACACTGCCTGGTCTGAACCAACCTCATAATCATTGTTACAATTGAGCCCATTACTGCCGCTACTGTGCCAGTCCATCTCATTGTGGGTCTTCCTCTTTTTTTATGTTTTTGCTGACCCTCCACTTTCCCAGGCAGTCCCTTCTCCAGGAACTGGTCCTTACTGATAACGTGTCCATAGTATGAACTATGAAGTTTCACTATTCTTGTTTCTAAGGAGCATTATGGCTGTACTTCTTCCAAGACAGATTTGTTTGTTCTTCTGGCAGTCTGTGGTACTTTTAATATGCTTTGCCAACACCGTAACTCAAATGCATCAATTCATCTGTGATCTTCCTTATTTACTGTCCTAATTTCATATGCGTATGAGTTATGGATCAGGTGCGCCTTAGTTCTTACACTATAACATCTTTGCTCTTAAATACTTTGCCTTCCTGCATCTGGATGTAATTAAAAAAAAAAAAAATCAATCTTGATTGCTTAAACCTCTGGCTCTCTGGCTCCTTTCCTGTGCATATTGTGTCTACATCCTGCCAGTTCTTTGGTGGGGCAGTAGGACTAAACCAAGATGCTTCATCCGCCTCTGTGTTATGGAGTCCTGGTATGGCCCTGTAGGATAAGCACTGGATTGCTAACTGCAAGGTTGATGGTTCAAACCCACCAGCATCTCCTTGGAAACACTCTATAGGGTTGCTATGAGTTGGAATCAACTCAATGGCACTTAACGACAACAATTCGTATGTTACTGAAAGGGAGTAAATGAGGTGACTTCAACTAGATCTCCTAACTTAAAATTAAGCTACATTTGTTTAACACGTCAATGTTGTTATTAAGTGGTGTCCAGTCAGTTTTGACTCATAGTGACTGTGTACAGAGTTTCCAATGAACAACTGGTGCATTTGAAATGCTGGTCTTTTGGCTAGCAATCCAGAGGTTTTTCTACAGTGCCACAACACGCCAGTGTGGTGGATATATATTTGTATTATTCAAGATAAAATGTAAATAATGGTTTCTCAAAAACTCAGAAAATGATGCTCATTTTGCATGAGTTAAAAAAAAAAAAAATCAATAGTGTAAAAAGCAACCCACCTACAACCCTTGATAATTATACATAAGGAGACATTTTTCAGCTTATATTATTAAACATGATTGGTTTTCTTCCATATTCTGATTTTAGAAAACATGTATTTTACTGATATTAAATGTACTCTTTGGAAAAATAGTGTGTACATCATCAGGATCCAGGCTAGGATATTAAAAAAAAAAAAAAAAAAAAAAAAGGCATTTGCTATTTTTATCTAGAAGCACTGCATTTCACTGAGCTGAATTGAAAAACACACACACAAACTTAATCTTGAATGCTTGAATGCATTTGCTTTATTTTTAGTCATTGATGTAGATATGCAATGAGGCTGTGTTTGGATTAGAATCCCAAAATTTGCATTGAAAAACAACATGTTTTGCACCTGCATGCTTCCCTAGAGTAATTAAATGTTACATTTCTGACAAGATAATTCAATTTTCACTGTGGCTGACTGTGCACTGGGCTGCTAGGAGAAAATAAATGTGAACGTACATTTGGTTAGGAAAGATATATTTGACTAAGCTGAAGTTTCATATAAGCCAAAAAAACAAAAACAAAAACAAAAAAAAAACAAATTAGAAAAGAATGACAAAAAGAGTTACAGACCAAAATCATAATTTTGTCTCTCTCAATCCCTAAGGCAAACATCTCACTTCAAAAGACTGTGTTCTGTGTGCATGTATGTGTGTATGTGTGTGTTTAGCGTCCTGTGTAAAAGTGACTTTAGTGTAGGAGTACTTGTTAGTAGCAGAATGTCAGCATTTTAGGCCAGAAAGTATGACACAATTTCTTTAGAGAACACTTAAGAGTAGTAACTGAAAAATTACCATTTCTTGCTTAGAGCAAACTGAAGAGATAATTAAATGCTAAACTTCAGCTGTTGAAGCTCAGGGAGCAGGATTCATAGGCCGGCACCCACGGCCTAGCACTATGGCTTATATTTCTTTTCACCATTTGGGGACCCATTTTCTTTTGTCAAATGTGCTTTTACATAATTTCAATAGAGTCCTTAGTCTAAACATTCAGAAATGCTTCTCAAAATTTAACCCAAATTTTGTTTCTGTGCAGGAGATGAATTTAGACAACCTGAATTAAAATAATAATAATAATAATAATTAAAGTACTTTCTTGAGAGCTGTTGAATAACATATTTATTCAACATTCAGAATGTGAGGTAAATCTGTCCAGATCTTGTCATGTTGCTTTGTGACTTATTCTTAAAACTTCCATCCCTGTGGGAGTGGTAATATGTAAGTAGGAAGTTTGCAAATGCATTTTCTATTTTCTTTACACACCTGAATTATTTTACACTATCCTAGAACTTACAGTTCAGAAGAAGAAACAAGTCAACTAAATTATCTAACTGACTCAAAGAACCCCTGGCAGCGTAGTGGGTTACGAGCTGGGCTGCAAACCACAAGATCAGCAGTTTGAATCTACCAGCATGGGAAAAAGATGAGGCTTTCTACTCCTATAATGATTTAAAACCTCAGAAACACTACCCAGAGTCCCTGTGAGTCAGAACCGACTCAGTAGTACACAACTACTAGCTGACCAAAGCATTATGCTCTGATATGCAAATAATAACCCATATTCCAATTTTAATTTTAAAAAAAGGTTTTTGCCATTCAGTTGTGGTAAACTGGGTAGAATTCATTTTTATTTGAAGACTCATAATCGTACCTATCTGAGAGCATCCTAAGACCTTATGATGATCTCTGTTGTTAGTAGTAGGTGCCATAAAATCAGTTTTGACTTATAGTGACCCTGTATAGGGTTTTCTGAGGCTGCAAATCTTTACGGTATTATAAAACTTCATCTTTTTCCTGTAAAAGAGGCTGATGGATTTAACTTCTGATGTTGTGTGGGCAGTCCAGTGCTTAACCTACAGCACCACCAGTGCTCCTATGGTCAGCTCTAGAGGTGAATAATTCTCCCAGACTAGAATGAATGAACATGTTGTGGGATTTCTTCATAGTACAAAATTAAATGGCCTCCCTCCCACCTCCTAAAGGGTAGATCATTCACTGAATAACGAATACATTATTATTTTTTTACAGATGTATTTTTCAGTATGCAACTCAATTTAGAATCACAGAATCACAAGCTTTGAGCAGACTTTGTAATTATTTCCTTCAACTCAATCAAAGCTTGAATCTTTGTAGCAAATCTATTCCCTGAGGCAAAACTTTTCACTATGGGGTATTTGTAATCCTTATAAAATTGTATTGTGAGATCAAAGAGATACAGAAAAGATGCTTCTAAAAAATATGGCTTGTGTATACAAGCTGAATTAGAATTTGGAAGACATGGGTTGATAATAAATTCTAATAATAAAAGATTAAAATAGTGTAATTACGGCCTCATCAATTGTATTAATTTTAATACAATAATTCAAGAAGTTGGTAATAGTACTGAACAGGAAAAAGTAAAAATCATTCACTGCCCTCTCTGCCCAAGAAGGCAAGCTAAAATACTAATCAGGTTACTGAATGGGACCAATCTTCCTGGTTTTCCTCCTACCCTCAAACAAGTATGCAGTCTGGACCTTCCCTGACTCTGACCCCATATAGGCCTGTGTTGACCTCCATTCGGGGCTCAGAATCTGGAGAAATGAGCTCCTCTGAGTCAGCCGGCTTGATAAAATCTGAAACTGCTTCACCTCTCCGAGTGGCCTCGGTTTCTTCGACCATGAATCTAAAACTGCTGTAACAGTAAGAGCAGCAAGAAGTAGTGAGAGGGGAATGAGAATTCTGTGAACTTTCTGCTCATTTTTTCCACAAAATAAAACTGTTATAAAAAATAAAGTATATTTAAAAGTCTGCAAATAAAAAAGCCCACCATTATTGATCTGTGACACCGTATCAAGTACTCTAAGGTAAAAAGCACACCAATATCATATGAAGAACAGATATGCAAATAAGATTTTGTCATTTGCCCTTCCCAATTACAGGCCCTAGAGCATATGGTCAGTGATGGAGAACAGAGACCTGTTCTCAGGTCTCTGTTATCAGGTTAATATGCATATAACAAGTGATTCTAAATTACCTAATGAGGTTAATGTTGTAATTGCTAAGTGCCACCCAGCCAGCTCCTACTCATAGAAACACTGTAGAAGACTTCTGAAGAGAGGCTGGGGATTGAACCATCAACATTGCAGTTAGCAGTCCAGTGCCTATCCTACAGTGCCATATAAGGACTCCAATAGTATACATACTTTTGCCAAATAGATGTGTTTCATTTTATTTTTAAACACTTCCAATTTTCCTAGATTCTTACTGCATACATTCCATGTTCTGATTATTATTGTATGTTTGCAGCTATTTTTCATTTTGAGTTATGCCCCATCAGCAAGTGAAGCTTCTGAAAGCTTTGTTCCATTCATGTCATTAATGTCAACTCTGCTTTGTGAAGGCAGCTTTTCCCCAGTCATACTTTGAGTTCCTTCCAGCTTGAAGGACTTATCATCTGGCATTATATCAGACAAAGTTCCATTGCTATTCATAAGGGTTTTTAGTGGCTAACCTTTCAGAGGTGGCCAACCTCTCTTTCATCCTTGTCTTTCTTTCTCTGGAAACTCCACTGAAACCAGTCCACATTGGGTGCTGCTGCTAGTGTTTAAAGTACCAGTAACAAAGCTCCCATTACCATATCAGCATACAAGTCACCACAGAATGACAAACTAGTGGTGGATCAAAGTACAGAATAAAGCCATCAAAGTATCCTGTAGCAAGGCAGCATAAAATTTTATTTTGACATTTTTCCCATTAATATGTATGGTCTTTCTGCCATCCTCTCAACTCTAGTATACTTGTGACTGCCTTGATTAAAAGTACTGTCAGAAGATGATGCTCTATGGCTTGTGATCACAGTACAGAAAATACTACATCTTTTTCACCTTTTTTTTTTTTTTAATATTTTTTAGGATGCCTTCGCTATGTGAACCTACTTGGCAGGTAACATATCTAACTCTTTGACAATGCTATCAATGCTGTGCTTGAGAGTCAATAGGTAGCCATTTCTGTGAACAGTAGTAGCTGTGCTATTAGCAGACAATCAGCATCATATGTCTGCCCCATAAATGAGCCATCTTGGTCTATCCAAAAAGAGCTTGCAGATTACTATAACCCCAACCACTAGATGACTGGGATCACACAAGAAACTCCAAGTGGGTATTGCCCAATTGCATCCGTATCTAATTTGTCACTTACAAAATTATATGCAAAATAAAGTGGGTGATTTAAGCCTATTCTTTTTTTATCTTTTTAATCATTGGTGTTGTTGTTAAGTGCTGTTGAGTCAGTTCCAACTCATAGCGATCCTATATAGGGTTTCCGAGGAGCAGCTGCTGAATATGAACCAATGATCTTACAGTTCAATCTGATTTTGCACTTCAGTGAAGCAATAATAATAACTGGATCTTATGTGTGCTAAGTCAGGAATCAATTTGTTTATATTTGTTAGTATATGGTTGATAGAAGCAGAACTTTGAATTATGTAAGTATGACTTTGGAAGAACCTCATAACCCAAGTTTTCATTTCAACATCTTTGAAAGAGAGTTCATACATACTGTATGAAATCCCTCATATTTTTGTAGGAATCTAATGGAATAGACTCAATAAAGCTCTTTCTGGTAGCATGAATCCATCATGTCAAGACTATATGGGAAGTTGATCAGGGATCCTGAACCTTTATTATTCCTGGCAGAATTGCTTCCTTGTCTTTAGGGAGCGGGACTTGGTTCACTTCTAATTTCCCTTCCCTATGAAGGCCTATCATCTTATATTTTATTAAGAACACATGCCTCTATAACTTGACACATTTACAGTCTGCAGTGTAGGATGCATCCCAAAAAGATAAACCAAATAATCCCAGTCAGGTCAATGAGCAACATCATGTTAAATTGAGAAAATTTTGAAGTGGTCTAGAATTTCATTTTACTTAGATTCACAATCAATGCCAGTGGATGAAGCAGACAAGAAATGTGTTGCATTGTCAAATCTGTTGAAGACAACTTTCTATAATCTTAAAAAGCAAGGATGTCACTTTGAAGAGCAAGGTGTGCCTTACCAAAATTTTTTTTTTCATTTCTTATGTGTAAAAAGTTTTTTTTTTTTTTTAATTTCTTATGTGTATGTGAAAGTTGGACAATGAATAAGGAAGATTGAAGAAGAATTGGCACAGTTGATTTATGGTATTGGCAAAGAATATTAAAGATACCAAGGACAGTAGAAGAATGAACAAATCTGTCCTAAAAGAAATTCAACCAGAATACTCCTTAAAATGAGGATATCTAGACTTTGTCTCTCTTATTCTGGACATCTTATCAGGAAGGATTAATATATGGATTGCTTGGTAAAGTTAGAGGGTCAGTGAAAAAGAGATAGACCCTCAAACAAATGGATAGACACAGTGGCCACAACAATGGTCTCAAACACTATTGTTGGCGAGTTTGGTTCAGGACTAAGAGGGTAAGTCAAAAAGTATTGCTACAAAATCGGAGCAATCTTTATTAAACAACAATATCAAAATATGAAGCTATTGCTTCTTTATATATACTCCATCTAGTTCCATAGAGTTCTGAAGGCACTGAACCACAAGGTCAATTTGAGCCACAGGATCAGTGGTTCAAACTCACCAGCTGCTCCTTGGAAACCCTATATAGGGTCGTAATGAGTTGGAACTGATTTTATGGCACTTAGCACCAACCATTCTTCCCCAAAGAATTCTGTATTCTCTGATTTATACTATATCAAAATGTCAATTTTTTACATCCTCAAGGGACTCAAATCATGCTCCTTTTTAATGTTCTCTGAGTTGTAGGAGGAAAAATTGCCTGAAGAGGCCAGATCAGGGCTGTGGGGTAGATAGGGAAGGTTTCCCAACAAAAGACTCATAGAACAGCCCTTGCTACATTGAAGAATGAGCAGGTGCATTGTTGTGATGGGAAAAAAATCTTTCAGTGCAACTTCCCTAGTTTTTGTCTCACCAATGCAATTTTAACTGTTTTAGAAACTGCACTATAGCTTCCATGATCCTCCTGTATAATTGGAGAAAATCTTTTAGGATTATACCTTGAGAATCTCAGAAACCATTCATCATAACTTTCTGAACTGACTGTCTGCCTTGAACTTAACTGACCCAGCAAATTTTTTCAGGAGACACTGTTTTGATTGGACCTTGCTCACTTAATCATGTTGGTAAGTTCAAGATTTGTCCCAGATCTAATAGATTTGTCTTCATTAGATTTGCTTTTGCTTGAAAGTCTTATGGAAAGTCAGCTCTTGGAATTAAGTGATCTTTGTACAATGCCTTTGGCACCCATGGAGTAAAATGTTTTCTAAGGTCAAGTTATTCACTTAAAATTTAAAATGCCAATCCATGGGTGACCTGAACTTCAGTAGCTACCACATCAATGGTAATTCTGTCATCTTCTTTCACAAATTTCTGGATTTCTTTCACAATTTCTTCATTAATTGAGGTTGAGGGTCACCCTCTTTGGGTTTGGTGCTGCGGGATAATGTGCTGGACCACAAAGTTGGTTTGAACCATTAGGTCAATGGTTCAAACTCACCAACTGCTCTTCAGAAGCCCTATCCAGGGTCAAAACCTCAGTCATTTGGGAAGATGTCCACTTGAGTTTTGTTAAAAATTTGATATTAGCCCTAACTTCATAATAATCTTTTCCATGACACAAAACATACCATTTTTGGAGGGTACCCTAATGCATTACATTGAGATAAATTGTCTGCAGCCATCCACTGATAGAGACATACTTAATTATATTTTGTTTGGAATAAGCTTGTGCATGCATGAACTGGAACCCTAATATGACTTTTTACATAAGGTCTTTATGGATTAGAGCTAATTTGAAAGAATCTAACAAAAGCACCCACATAACTTCAGTTCTGCCCTCGATAATCTTTTGACTAAAAGGCAAATAAAAAGTTTAAGTTTAACTATCCTCAGTCCATTTATATGATTTATGAAGATGATTATAATTTGATTGAAACTTTTTCCTCCCCCCACCAAGATTTAAAGGAGATAGAAACAATGCTCTCTAAACATGTACTGTGACAATTTCCAACATACATGAATAAATAATGACACCCCTTTCTTTGTAATCAATTACAATGATCCATTCCTAATATGATTTTCAAAACATTTTCATTCAAAAAATAGAAGACATTTAAAAAATTTTTAAAAAAGTAATGAAATTATACAGTACAAAATACTTCTGAAAGTAGACAGGAAAAAGCTAAAGAATAATAATTTTAAGTACACAAATATAAAAGAGAAGAAAATAGTTAAAAAAGAAAATATAAATTTATTTTAAAGGAATTTATTTGCAACCATATTATTCATTAAAGTCTATGACAGCATTCATCTCAACTGAATATAAAGTAGCTTTTTTTTTTTTTTTTATATTTGAGTGAGTAGAAACTAGGCCAGCTGTTATTTCTTCTACCACTGTATTTATAACAACATTTAGAAACAGATTTTCTCTTTGCTTCCCTAGGATAAAATATAATGTAAGCTATGCATATAAAAACACAGGAGTTCCCCTCTAAGGAGCTTACAGCATTAGCAAGACAGCCTGTTTTTCCCAGTGGCGTGTTTCAACAAGCAAGGTACTTGCAAAATGTTAGTGTAAGGAACAGGAATTCACTTATATGTGTATGTGTGATGCCAAATACAAGCTTTTAAAATGTCTTGTAGATTACTGTTTATTAGCAAGAAGCACTCAGTAGGAAGGGGCACAGTGTATGCATGCTCAGAAGCAGATGGTCTAAATTCCTCTCAGGAAATGTAAGGGAGAGAAGGAAAAGTCACAGTGGGCAAAGTTAGATAAAAATTACACAATCCATAAAGAAACATAAAACAAAATGAGGAAATGCAATTGAAAAAAAAAAAATGTGAACCTAGTGTGATTTTGATGATGCAAAATTGGATTTTATTAAACATCATAAGTATCATAATATGGAATTGGTCTGATATTTTGAAAAGTTAACCATTTATTTGCACAGATTTTCCTCAGCCGATTTAAAATTAGTATTCCATTTTATAATAATTAAATGAATGTTGTTGTTGGTAAGTGCAGTCCAGTCAATCCCAACCCGTCCCATAGAGACCTTGTATAGGATTTCTGAGGATTAGCTGGTGAGCTTGAACCATCGACCTTATAGTTTAAAGGACTCTCCAGTCTGACTCATTAACCCACAGCACCACACCAGGACTCCACACCAGGATGAGGTAAACTGACATAGGCCTACTTCAAAATATATCTAAATTCAGTGGATGCCTGGCACATTTCAAACTAGTTAAACCAATTGATCACAGTCCCTAAAGAAAAGGATTAATCTGCATTACAAAATCTAATTCATATGTCTGCTCCTTTGGGTTGCTCACCTCAATTCTGTAAAACAAA
>NW_006408562.1:2415212-2417450 GCF_000296735.1 Chrysochloris asiatica | reverse complement strand
CTGTAGGATAAGCACTGAACTGCCAGCCACAACGTTGGTCATTCAAACCCACCAATCACTCCCTAGAAAGCCTATATAGGATTGCTCTGAGTTGGAGCCAACTTACTGGCGCCTAACAACAATAATAGCATAGGCTTTAAACACAAAGCCAAAGAGGTTTTTTCCGAGTCAGAACCGACTCCATGGCACATAACCATCACCACCATAATATAGCTGATTTAATCTCTTTTATCATTCTCCAGTAAATATTATTTTGATTTTCTTTTTTGTTTTTAACACAAAGAATGAATATATTGAAATAACTTGTGAAGCATATGTACCCTCTCACACCCAAATATTCTACTAGGACAATTTTCTGAGGTAATGTAAAGTACTAGAGAAGTCATATCAGTAGATCCAGGGACAGTGGTTCCCAGTATGCATAGAGAGAAAGATAGCTAGATAGACAGGTAAATAGATAGATAATACATAGATGGGTAGATTAATAGGTGATACAGAGATAGATGATTGATAGAGAGATAGAGAGAGATAGATGGATGTATAAAGTGCCTTCAAGTTGTTTCTGACTCATAGCAACCCTATACAGCATTTATAAGAAGCTACGGGTAGTTTTGAACCACAGAACTTGTGGTTAGCTTTCCAGTACTTACCTTACAGCTCCACACTAGGACTCCAGATAGATAAAAACACTGAAGTCATAATGATAATAACAACAGAAATGAGCCCACAAATATTCTGAGCAAAGTTTACCCTGAAATAATTCAACAAAGTTTAAAATACAATAATGTTGATGTTATTTTGCTAACTATAACTCTTACACCACTAATGTTAAAATAAAATATGGTAAAATTAACAATGAAAGAACAACTGCATAACGCAAGATCAGAGAAGACAAATCGCATTGCCTATGACAACAGATTCCACCGGATTGAACTGTTATCATAGACAGTATGATTTATTGATCATCTATTTACTCTAAAGAGCATGCACTCATAATAACAACAAAACAAAATAAGATAAACAATGGAAGCTTGAGGAAAAGAACTCTAGGCAACATAAGGAGTAATAATTCAGATAAAATCATATATTAGGCAAACATACTGAGACATTTTTACCAGATAAAGTAACAAATGAGTTGTCATTATTACGAGATCAAAAACAAAACAAATAGAAGGTACTTACTTAAATATGTGAAAAGAGAGAAAGGCATACTTAATCAGGGTACACTGGACATACTGTTTTGCAAGTTTTCTTGCTTTATTTAAACCCCAGCTCTTCATTTATTCTGTCCTGGTATGATGCTGTAGGATAAGCACTGATTGCTAACTGTAAATTGGTGGTCTAAACCCATCAGCAGTTTCATGGAACCCTATACAGGATAGGATCACAGTGAGTTGGAACCAACTACAAGGCATTTAGCAACTGCAATAACATCACTAGTGCTAATTATTCAACTTCTTTCTTTCTTTTTGTTTAAAATACAATTGAAAACAGCTTCTACTTTACATGGCTATTTTGAAGAATAAATTAAATAAGTATTAAGGCAATTAGCACATATTAATTGATTAATAAATGTTGGTGTGGCACTGTGGGATGAAGTACTAAACTGCAAAATCCATTTGAACCTCAAGGTTAGCAGTTCAAAATCAAGAGCTGTTCTTTGGAAGCTCTGTACCAGGTCGCTATGAGTCAGAACTGATTTGAAAGACTTAACAAAAACAGTTATAGAAAATAGTACTCAGGTGGTGATGTTGTAGACTAAACAAGGTCTGTAGTTCTAAACCACCAGGTGCTTCTCAAAAACCCATCATGCCTGACATCAGAATCTTGTTTAGAAAGAAAAAGGAAACACTGACTGGCTAAAAATTAAGAAAGATGTGCAACAGGGTTGTATTCTTTTGCCATATTTACTCAACCTGTAGGCTGAACAAATAATCTGAGAAGCTGGATAATATGAAGAAAAATGTGGCATCAGCATATTGCAACCTGCAATATGCAGATGATAGGACAATGTTTGCTGAAAGTGAAGAGGACTTAACATACTGATGAAGAGCAAAAAGCATAGCCTTTGGTATGGATTGCATCTCAATGTAAAGAAAACAAAAATCCTCACCACTGGACCAATAAACAACATCCATATTAATAAAGAAAAGATTGAAGTTGTGAAAGACTTCATTTTGCATCAACACTCATGGAAGCAGCAGTCAAGAAATCAAAGGACATATTGCATTAGGCAAA
>NW_006408562.1:2413544-2414762 GCF_000296735.1 Chrysochloris asiatica | reverse complement strand
CCAGAACTGGTTTGTGTTTTGTTCTGTTGTGCATAGAATCAGTATGAGTCAGTGAATGAATGGCACCTAACAACAACAACATTGACTCAGAATTAACAACAATAGTTATATATAACTTGTTGTTGTTAAGTGCCGTCAAGTCGATTCTGACCCATAGTGACCCTGTATAGGGTTTCCGAGGAGCAACTGGTGAACTTGAATTGCCGACATTGTAGTTCAAATGACTTTGTAGTCTGGCGCGTTAACCCACAGCACCACACCAGGACTGCTATATATAACATATACACATGTATATGTCTCATAATTATTTACCTATGATAATAGTATTTATAGCTGGATGTTGGATTTTGTTTTTTTTTTCATTTTTGTATGGATTCTAATTTTTCACTGCTCTCCAAGTGTTATTTTTAAATTATCTTTTAAATTTGTGAAAACATTTAAATACTATGATTTTTAAATTTTATTTAGTTCTAATTCTCTCTTTTTTTTAAGTTGCTATAAAAAATATAATAACAATAAAATAAAGACCAGGTACAATTTTAAAGACCATTGTTGTTAGGTGCTGCTGAGTCAGTTCCAATGCAGCAAACTTTATACCTTAGTTAAATTTCTACACTATAAGTCTCAATATATTTTTTCTATAGGGCAGAAAACATATTTTAGCTAACCTTTACAAGTTCATACAGGATGTATCTGCAACTTCATTGTTCCTTGTTACGTTTCAAAACTACTCATCCTTTGCATATACCTTAAACTGCAAAAGCTTTGAAGCAAGTAAATAATTTTACTCATTAACTTGTTCCCTAAAGTTATCAAAATCTATTCATATTCAGGCTGCTGGTCTCTACTGCCTGTGTTCTGCCAAATGCAATTAGAAACACATGAAGTATATGTCTGTATTTTCAAAGCAGCCAAACCATTAGGACAAATGAAGCGCATTGCTAGGGAGCCATAAAGAACAAATGTAGTTTCTATTGCCAAATGTAATAAAGCATTTTGGGTGGAATTGGTATGAAAATATTATTATTTACTTTACATGTTGCAATTCTACCACTTAATTTAAGCTATATATATATATTTTGACATTTAAAAAGAAAAATGCAGCAGTCATCAATAATGATATTTTACCTTTCAAAGTTGCATAGTAAACAATGACAAACTTGTAGGTAGATTTTAAAATAGAAATAGGTTGATAGACATAGAAGGAACATGATAGAA
>NW_006408562.1:2402550-2408561 GCF_000296735.1 Chrysochloris asiatica | reverse complement strand
GTACAATCAAGATAAGCTTTCCCAAGATGGCGGCTCCTGGAACAGCTGAGTGTCTTGATCCAGAAAATAATGGATTTCTGGATTCTCCTGCAAATTCCCCAGCTATAAACCCTCTGAACCTCCAGACATACCTTTATATTTGTTAAAGAGTTCCAACACCATCTTATGAGTCCTCTTGGCCTAGTATTCCGTGTTGTTGTTGACCGAGCTCCTCACTACACGTCTACTTGATCTGCCATCTTGAAGGTGGAAGGCCTGGTAGTGTAGTGGTTAAAAATCTGGCTGTAAACCCCGCGGTCAGCAGCTCAAATCCACCAGGCCCTCTGCGTGAGAGAGATGAGGCTTTCCGTTAAACAGTCTTGTGGCCCAGTATTCCGTGTTGTTGTTGTTGGAGCTCCTCACTACACGTCTTGCTCACTGTTGCTCGAAGTTCTCGCTGCTGCTTGAAGTTTTCACTGCTGCTCAAAGTTCTCGCTGTTGCTCGAAGTAAATGTTACTACTATTCAATTGTATGAACCAACAACTAAAGTCAGTGATGATGAAATTGAAGAATTACAGCTATAACAAGATATGATTGAATATGTAGATATACATGCAAGGTGAACATATGTGGAATATATATGTTATATATATATATTATATATATGCATACACACACATATATAACTTTGACAGAAGATATTTCTACATATGTATTTACAAATGCAGCAAATACATCCATGAATACAGTAGAACATAACATAATGACACAAAGTTATGAAAACATTTTAGCCATACCAAAACATAGTCACTGGAGAAGGATGTCATGTTTGGTAAGGAGGAGAGTCAGAGAAAAAGAGGAAGACCACCAGCGAGATGAATTGGCAAAGTGGCAGCATCAATAGGGTCAAGCATGGCAGCAATTGTGAGGTTGGCCCAGGACTGGGCAGTGTTTCATTCTGTTGCACATAGGGTCACTATGAGTCGGTACCGACTCGATGACAACTAGCAAAACAACAATTGCAAATACTTTGAGGAAATATATTACTAGGTTTGGTAGCTCAGGACCATAGATTATATCAACCTCAAATGGCATAGCATAGTTCACAAAGAAAATGTTCTGAACCCTACTTTGCTGAGATGCAACTGTGGTTTAAAAGCTTGTGATCAGCCATCTATACTGCACCTATTGTTTTGTCCCATCTGAAACAAAGAAGAGTGAAGAAAATCAAAGAAGCAAGAAAACAATTGGTTTAAAGGAGGATCCAACCAGACAAACTCTAGCCTACAGGATCCTGAGATTAGGACTAGATGGTGCCCAGGTACCACAATAGGATTTTTTGAAATGAAGCACAATAACAGTTCCTAGATAGAGTGAGAGAAAATTAAGGAACAGAACTTAAAATCCTGAAAAGATGAGACTTATTGTTTGGATAGAGACTGGTGGATCCCACAGATTAAGCCACTTAATTACCTTTTAGACTGAACTCACCCACGGCTCCATTGTCATCCAAACAGTTATTGTATTGTTGTTAAGTGCCATTGAGTTGCTTTGACTCATAGCCACCCTTTATAGCATTTCTGAAGAACCAAGGAGTGGCTGGTAGGTTTGAACCACCAACTGTGCAATTCAAACAGACCTTTCAATCCAGTGCTAATCCTACCTGTTTATCTTACTGTGCTACACCAGGATCCAAACAATAGACAAATCTAAAATTGGAACAATAACATTAGGAAGGTATGCATTCTTTAGAGTAATCAGCAATTTTACTTCAAAAGGACAGCAGTTGCCCAGTGACAAATTTAGAATGCAGAAAAGGTTAGCAAAGAAGAGGAATTGGAAATCAGAAACACAGAATAGAAGTAGAATGGATCCCCTTATATCATGAGTATGTTTATCAATGGCATGAAATAAAATGTGCTTGAGTTGTTGAATGAGAAAATGGTTTGCTCTGTAACGCTTCACCCATTTCAAAGTTAAAAAAAAAAATAGAAAAAATAAATGAAAACACATAAAATACAGTTGGCAATGCTCTCTCAAATCCTTTTCTAATAGTAACCTATACATATTTTTTTAGTTAAAAAATGTTAAATACAACAAAAATACATACCAATATATACAAAGTCCTACAATGACAATATTCTATAAGTGGATACATACATAGACACAAAAAGTGAACTAAGGTGGGAAGGGAAATGAGACTACACATGCAGGTAGAAAAAAAAAAAATTGACAGAGGATATTTGTTCAAATGCATTTAAATGTGCTTTATGCAGTAGTATAGTTCTGGTTTGGCACCGTAGAATAAACACTGCTGATAATAAGAATAACTACTGCTCATAAGGTCTACAGTTAAAATCTACAAGTCTTTGGAGACTCTACACGGGGTCACTATGAGTCAGAACTGACTTGAAGACACTTAACAACAACAACATACAGGGACAAAGTTATAAAAACTTATTAGCCTTAAGCAAACACCTTGAGAAAATTGGAATTGGGGGCTCAGGAGGATAGTTTGGGAGGGCACCAAGGTCAGGATGATAGTTTTGGAGGACATCAAGGTCCCTAAAGATGATGCTCTACATTCTACTTTGGCGAGTAGTGACTGGGATCTTAAAGGTTTGAGAGGAGTAGTTGTTGTTGTTGTTAAGTGCCTTCTAGTCAGTTCCAACCCATAGCGACCCTGTACAGGGTTTCCAAGGGTGTAAATCCTTATGAGAGTAGAAAGCCTCATCTTTCTCCCGCGGAGCGGCTGGTAGTTTTGAATCGCTGACCTTGAGGAGTAGTAGTAGGTGCAATTATTGGTCTTTCTCCATCCAAAGTAGAGTGAAAAACAAATGAATGAAACAAGGCAACAATTAGTACAGAGGAATAGTGGACTTTGTAAACACTGACCTCCAGAGATTAGAAGAACTACATCATGCCCAGCATTTAGTCAAATTATTTACAGGCCTATAAAAGATGAATAGTAACATCATGAATAGATGCACTCCTTGACCATACATAATTAAAAGAACATCATTTGTTCAGAAAGAAAGCTCAGAAGACAGACAAGGATGGAAAAGAAGGGTGAATGGAAATAGTAAATGAAGGGAGGAAGCAGAGGAGTGGGAGTTGCAATCAATGTTGCAAACCAAAGCGTGTATTAATTGTTAAATGAAAAGTCAGTTTGCTGTGTAAGAGATCATCTATATTGCAATAAAAAGTTTCTAAAAATGCAAATCTCTAAAAATTAAATAACGCAGTTCCTTTACAATAACTGATATTTCCTATTAAAAATTCTTTGCTGTTAACTGAAAATTGTTTTTGTTTGTTTCCTGTTTTATGTTGTCTTTTTTTTAACCTCCAGTGATTGTCTTCCTGCTAAATATTGAAAAAAATAACTTAGAGTAAATATAAAGTCATTCAAGAAGTAAGAGAATTTACAATGAATTATATTTTCCATTTGAAGAATTTCTTATAGTATATATTCTGAACTTACAGCATTTAAAAAATTATATGACATATATATTTAAGAAGGAGCTCTGGTATTGTAGTGATTATGAATCGAGCTGTGAACCGCAAGGTCAGCAGTTTTAAACAACCAGCTGCTCCGCAGGAGAAAGATGAGGATTTCTGCTTCTGTAAAGATTTACAGCCTTGGAAACCCTGTTCAGGGTCGCTATGGGTCGGAACCAACTCGACGGCACTTAACAACAACAACAGCAACAACATATATTTAAGAAATGCTATAAATCAGGGGACTTCAAATTTTCTTGGAAAATGGGAATAAAAGATAATGCCCTCTTATATCTTTATTAAAAACACAAAAACAAAAAAACAAATGTGACTTTGAATGAGAAGATCATACTTCCTTCTCTTTTCTGAAGGCAGAAAGTGTTATCTATGTTTTTGTTGATTTTTTTATATTATTTATTAAATATAATATTTTACTATTTTTAAATAATAACTAATTATTTTTAATTTGGAGTCTCCTTCTACCCAAATGTTCTGGAAACAGAACAATATTTTATATGATAGATGCAGTTCAGTTTCTTTTTCCTTTGATGTTCAATAGTGTCACCACCCTTTGTATTTGCTACACTGTGATAATAAATTGGGCTTCTCTTGCTCAGCTTGGTGGGGTAGAGGGGGCATATGGAGCTGGGGTAAGCACTATAATCCCAATCTCTACTATACAACCACCTCCTCCCCTAAATCTCTGCCCCTATAAAGCCCAGTGGGCCCAGGTCTCTGTCACCTACCTACAGGATCATTCCATCTTCTCTATTGCCACCAAGATCTCACTACTTGGATTCAAGTCCCAGTGGAATTCCTTGTGAGTTCACATTATAGGACAATGTTAGATATTGGATTTAGAAAGAAACATCACTATTATAAATGCAATTGTGTTTTCCAACTCTGAGGGATAAATACATATTTGTGTGTGTGTGTGTGTGTGTGTGTGTGTGTGTTTTCCCAAAAGGAGAAAGACTGCTTGCTTAGTCATACTTATTACATTAAAATTTTAGTAGCTCCCTTGGTGGGAGAGGATTGAATCTCCTTATAATGAAAATGAAAATCATGTGAGGTAGGGGAAATAGTCCCAAGTGCATTTTTTCCATCGCCTAGTTAAAATATTTGAAAAATGGGTATTTAAAAAAAGCACTCACAAATATATGCACAATGAATTTCATGGACTCTAAAGTTGTTATGTTTAACAATAAAAGGACAGAGTATAAAGTGTTGAATAATGCAATTTGTTATAATTATTTCTGTTTTCTGAATGATAAATCCAATTTAATTAAGTCTGCCTTTGAATGCTGTGGACTTTAAATGAGTTTTTGAAATGTTTTCCAACTGTTAACCAACCCTTTAACATGTTGTATTCTGAATGCTTTCTTTTTAAAGAATATAAAATTTATTATCTAAAGCATTTGCAGAAAAGAAGAAACATTTGTTCACTGAATCACTCTAAGCAAAGATCATTTTTCAAGCTAATGAAGTCTTCGTATTTTCTAAATAATACTCAGGGAAACATCAAAAGAAAGAATAGTAAATACCTTTCCAAGTGTAGACAACATGTAATGTAAATTGTATTCACTAGATATTCATAAAGATAGCAGTTGCACATAGATTTATGCCAACCAGCTTAAAATCCCATTAATCAAGAACTTCTTACATTATTGTCATGGATTTTAACTTTAAGGAAGGCCAGGTAGATACTTATAGGCTATGTTGTCAAGAATGATAATGTTTTCAAAAATACTTATATGTAACAAAACAAAAACAAAAAAGGAGATTTATACAGAATCATTTTATGTCCTTAAAATCTAATAATCTTCTCTGGAATTGTTTTTATTAAATCATGATGACATCACTGCTCATCAAAATTACATTCACTGTAGAAACTGAGGGGCAGGGTCATTATCAAAGTTAATAAAAACACTGGCTGGCAAAAGGGCTGTTCTCATTGTGGGATAATTCTGATAGCCAGACATATCACAAAACTCAAAATTGTATTGAAACCCCAAAATATACAATTTTCTAGTTCTATATACTTTTTGTTATTAAGATAGAAATGTTTTAAATTATTTTGTTTTATTGCTAAAGAACTCCATAGGTATAACACAATGAGTTGAATTTTAGAGCTATGTATTCTGAATTTTAGATTTTCACTACAATCTACTAGGATAATACCCTTAATTTGATCAGAATGATAACATGGTTATCATATATTGAGCACATACTATATGCCAAGTTAGGTTTTAATACAATATTTTAGCCACTGTATAAATATTGCACTTTACTAAATTTTGCCCACAGTACAATTTGAGAATATTATTCTCATTATATACATAAGAGCTCTGGTAGCGTAGTGGCTACGAGTAGGACTGCTAACCTCAAGGTCAACAGTTTGAAACTACCAGCTGCTCCACAGAAGAAAGATAAGTGAGGCTTTATGCTCTTGGTACCATATGAACAAGAGCCAATGATACTCAGGGAGGAAGTCCAAAGTGCATTGAAAGAATTGGCAAAGAACAAGGCACCA
>NW_006408562.1:2398383-2402450 GCF_000296735.1 Chrysochloris asiatica | reverse complement strand
TTCTGTTTGCTCTTCTATCTTAGTGGTTGAGAAATTTGTTTTCCAGCTCATTGTTTCTGCCTTCCATCTCTTCTATACAGCTCCTTTTCCCTTTCAGTATATTGTCTTTTTCAGATATTCTATTATTTATTGTTTGGGCCTCTTTCTGTAGGTTTTGAATTCTTTCCAATGCTTTATCTATCTTTTTTTCATTGTTCCTGTAGCATTTTCCTGACTTTTTCCTTATTTTTGTCAACTCCATTGTAAAATGTTTTGAAACATTTTAGAATAATTTTTCTGAATTCTTTCTCTGGTATTTGCAAGGCCTGTCCTCCTTCCAGAATGGAATCCATGTCTACTTCTAGGTCATTTGTCTCAGACATTTTATCTTGTTTCTAGTCATGTGGTGATATGGTCATCTGCTTTTGCTTCTTGGACATATTTAATGTTTATCTGTGGCCTTAATACTTAATTGAGTATGTGTTTTGGTATTTTTTATTCTTTCTGGTTTCTTCCAGATAGATGTGATCAGGATGTGGGCTTCCCTTTTCACTCTTGTCATTGCTTAACTAGAATAACTTTCACAAGTGTTGTCTGTTTCCCTGGTATATGGTAGTTGGTGTTGGTTCTTGCCAGGGTTTTTGGTGTTTTATAGAGTGTGCTTGTAGCTTGACTATATGGCAGCAATTGCTGAGTCTTCTTGGGTAAAATAGGGAGGGAAACCATCCCCTAAAGGGAGAAGGCTGAGCATAAAACAGCAAAACAGCATCAACAACAACAACAAAAAGGAAAACAACAAGAACAACAACAACAAAACAAAACTAGACTGAATACTACAGTCTATAATCTGTAGCCTAATATGAGTATGACTTTAATGTCCTCTTTTCAGCTTCTTGCTTTCAAAGCTGCCTGAGAGATTTCAAGATTGGTTGTTGTGCTATACCTTAGGCTTTAATTTTATTTTCTGCCTGTTTCTTTTTTAAACTCTCTTTCCCTCTCTACAGCCCTGTTCTGGCCTTTTCCATATTAAAAAAAAAAACAAAACAACAAAAAACAACGTTCAGGGCCTGCTCTTGGGCTGAGTATTTGTGTGCATGCATGGCAGAAGGATGCACCAGTGGTGAAGGTGGAGGATATCCACTTGTTCAGCACCCCCACCCCCTTGTCACCATAATGAAGGTGCATAAACAGTGCTGGGGCCAATGATCAGATACCAGAACGAAAAAAGAAAAGACAATCAGAACAAAGAAAACCGACAGAGTGTATTGTCCACCTTTGCTCCAAGGTTTCTGTGGCATTTTTCTGTGATGTGTCTGCTTCCCTGCTTGGTCTTGTCATTTGGTCTCACCCAAGATGTCAGCTCCGGGCCTCCGAGCCTGGCAGATTCAAAAGTAGGTGATTTCTTACTTCAATTTCAAGTTCCACTAGCTATAAGCCTTCAAACTTTTTAAATATCCCTAGCTATGTGGTTCCGAGTTTTGGAGCTCTGCCCTGGATCTGCTTTGCCTGGTATTGTGTGGTATTGCTGACGGTGAATCCCACTGCACCTCCTCTCTAGCTGCCATCAATCCCCACCTCAATAAATTGCATCTTGATAAATGGATTTTTCTGGGATCCACGATCAACACTCATGGAAGCAGCATTCAAGAAATAAAACTACATATTGTTTACATAAATCTGCTGTAAAAGTTGTCTTTAAAGTGTTAAAGGACAAAGCTATCAGTTTGAGTACTGGACTATATAGTGCACTGACCAAAGCTATGGTATTTCCAATAGCCTCATAGGAGAAATATGAGGTTTTCTGTCCCCATAAGGATTTACATCCTTGGAAACCCTATACAGGGTCACTGTGAGTTGGAACCGAGTCCACAGCACACTGCCACCATAAATAAGAAAACCTGTGTAAGAACCAATGCATTTGAATTATGGTGCTGAATATTAAAAGAATATTAAAAGTACCATGGACTGCTATAAGAACAAACAAACCAATATTGGAAGACATATAGCCAGAATTCTCCTTAGAAGCAAGAATGACTGACTTCATCTCTCATACTTCAGATGTGTTATCAGGAGGGACCAGTCCCTGAAGAAGGACTTCATGCTTGTGAAGTGAAAGGTTACAAAAAAAAGGGGAGGTCCCCCAATGAGATGGATTGACATAATTGTAGTAATAATGGGCTCAAATGTAACAACTATTATGTGCATGGTACAGAAATAAACATTGTTTCATGCATAGGGTCACTATGAGTCATAACTTACTTGAAGCCACCTAACAAGAAATACAACAGCAACAATTATTGCAGGATTCTTCATATAATGGTGGCTTTATAGATTAAACAACAGACTGTAAGCTACTAGTTTAGCAGTTCAAGCCTACCAATAGTTCCCTTGGAAAAAGATGAGGTTTTCTGCTCCCACAAAAATTTACAGCCTCAGAAACTCTATACAGGATTATTTTGAGTTCTAACCAAACTTATATTGTTACAACATTAACAATAATAACTCCCAAATTGTATATTGCCTTCCCCTTTACCCAGGTTAATATGTGTCTACCTGGTGTGGTACTGTACATGGTGTGGTGCTGTGGGTTAATGAGTTGGACTGTAAAGTCAGTTTAAACCACAAGGTCAGCAATTCAAATTCACAAGCTTCTCCTAGGAAACCCAACACATGGTCGCTATGGGTCAGAATCAATTTGACATACACAACAATATCTTCTAGTTAGCGGTTTAACTTCTTATCTTCTCCCAACATTGGTAGCCATCAAATAATAATTTCTTTTAATGTGAAAATGTTTTCTTAGCTTTTTACAATAGTCATGTCATATAACATTTGTGCTTTTTGATGGAATAATTAAACTCAGCACAATGTCCTCTAGGTTTATCCATATTGTCACAGGACACTTTCCTAGATTAAAGGTTCTTTTTCTGCTAAGTAAAAATACCAAAATGGGAGAAAAGACTTATCACTCAAACAAGGGACTTCTTTGTAGGAATGATAATACCTTGACAAGGAGAGATTCAGTGGCCTTTGGAGCAACACAACATAGGTTTCCCTTGAATAAGTTTTAACCAGGACAAGGACAATTATACTTTGTACGGTAATAATGAGAGAAATGGGGAAACGAAACTGGGCAGTTCTTCTTGGAATATGTCTTGTTAAGAAGGGTTATGGCACAGCCTTTTTGCAACATAGATTCTGTTAAAAAGCCTTCTGGGATGCTTCTGAGATACTTATCATCACTCATTATGGGATGTATTTGGCAGCGACCCCTGCTAGAAGGTTATATTTTGGTTATTGTTAAGTGCCTTTGGATCTGTTCTGACATAGAAATCCTATATAGAGTTTCTGAGGAGCGTCTGGTGAGTTTGAACCTCCAACCATGCAGTTAAACCAATCTTGCAGTCCACAGTGTTAGCCTGCAGCTCCAATTCTATTATTGATCTGGATTAGATTCAAGTTTGCTCTGACCTCATGAGTTTCTGAAAGACAACTTTAAGGAAGTTTTACATAGAAGTAAGACAAAAAACTATAATGTTCCAGACTGTGTGGTGTTGCTCAGGGTGTGAGTGATACACAAGGTTCTGCACCTGGGGCTGGTCTTCCCCCTAGCCTGTCAGCAGATCTTGAGTCATACCGCTACAAACTGCTTCAACCAATTTGTTTTAACCCTAAATTTCCTCATTCCTTTGTTATTCTAGTCTGCTTCAATGTTATTAGGTGTTTCAGACTGCTCATTACTCTTAACATTTTATAGTATTCTACTGTTTGTATGTTGGATAGTTTGTTTAGCTATTCTTTGGGTGATGAGCATTTAAGTTACTTTTTATTTGTTTTTTTTGGGTTTTTTTTTTTTTTTTTGCTATTTGAATAATGCTGCAATTACTATGTGTGCACATATATCTAATCATGTCATGGTTTTTATTTCTGTAGGATACCTATCTAGCAGTGGGATTGCTGGATCCTATGATGCTGTAGGATTAGCACTGGACTGCGAACCATAAGGTTGGCAGTTCAAAGACATCGGCTGATCTTTGGAAACCCTTACAGAGTCAGCACTTAAAAACACAATATGGTTTTTCTGTTTC
>NW_006408562.1:2396533-2398283 GCF_000296735.1 Chrysochloris asiatica | reverse complement strand
GTAGTGAGGTTGGCCCAGGATCGGACATTGTTTCGTTCTGCTGTGCATGGGGTCGCTATGAATCGGTTCCAACTCGATGGCACCTGACAACAACAACAAAGATTTACAGTCTTGGAAACCCTATACAGGGTCACTATGAGTTGGAACCGACTGCATGGCATATAACCACCACCACATGGACCTCACCAGATGGAATAAACAAGAATCAAATTGACTACATATGTGAGGAAAAGTAATAGAGAAACTCAATATTATCAGTCAAAACAAGTCTAGGGACAGGCTGTGGAGCAGACCATCAATTGTTCATATGCAAATTCAGGCTGAAGGTGAAGAAAATTGAAACAAGTCCATGAGAGTCAAAATATGACTTTGAATGTATCCCACCAGATTTTAGGGAACATGCCAAGAACAGATTTGATGCATTAGACACTAATTATTAACGTCTGGAAGTGTTGGGACTTTAAGAACATCATACAGTAAGAATTCAAATGGACATAAAAAAGCCAGAAAAGACAAAAAAGTAAAAAATCCATGTCAGGCAATTCTAAAACTTACTTTTGAGCATAGAAATGCTAAAATGAATGGAAGAAATGAAGCAAAGACCTGAAAAGAAAATCCAAAATTTTCAAATTGAAAAGACTAAGTATAAGAATGAATTGTTCAGAGACCTGGAGTTACAAAGCTAAAAGAGAGAACATGATCAGCATTTCTCAAGCTGAAAAATCTGAATAAAAATTTCTGCCTTGACTTACAGTATTGAAGGACTCCATGGATAAAATACTGAGTGATGAAGAAAGCATCAAAATAAGATGGAAGGAATACACCAAATCACTATACCAAAAAGAAATGTTTAATATTCAACTATTTTAAGGTAGTATATAATCAAGAACCAATGGTACTGAGGGAAGAAGTCCAAACAGTGACGAAGCTGTTGGTGAAAAACAAGGCTCAAGGAATTGACGGAATTCAGATGGAAACATTTCAACAAACTGATGCAGCATTGGAATCACTCACTCATCTATGTCAAGAAATTTGGAAGACAGCAGTATGGCCAACCAATTAAAAGAGTTCCAAATTTGTATTTGTTCCAAAGAAAGCTGACCCAAAAGAATGCAGGATTCATCAAGCAATACAATTAATTGCAATGACAGTAATTTTTTTCTAAAGATAAAACAAAATAGTTGTAGCAGTACATAGACAGGTAGCTGCCAGAAATTCAAGCTGGATTGAGAGGAGAACATGAATGAAGAATCGTTTCGGAAGTTAGATGTGGCTGGAAGCAGAGAATATCAGAAACATGTTTACCTGTGTTTTATTAACTGCACAAAAGTATTCAACTTTCTCACAAGGTATAGATAACATTGTGAAGAATGAGTATTCCAAAACACTTAATTGTCCTCATGCAGAACCTGTACATATACCAAAGAAACAGTTGTTAACTAGAATAAGGGGATACTGAAAGGTTTTAAACTAGGAAAGGTGTGTGCCAGGGTTGTACGCTTTTACCACACTTAATCAATCTGTCTACTCTTGCAAATGATTGGATTATATGAAGAAAAATATTGCATGAGGATTGGAGGAAGACTCATTAATAACCTGATTTATGCAGATGATACAACCTTGCTTGCTGGAAGCAAAGAGGAATTAAAATGCTTATTGATAAAGATCAGAGATTTCAGAATGGATTTTACTTCAATATAAAGAAAACAAAAATCCTCCCAGTGGGGCCAATTAATTGCTTTTTTTTTTT
>NW_006408562.1:2394191-2396433 GCF_000296735.1 Chrysochloris asiatica | reverse complement strand
GGGTCACGATGGGTTCAAAACAACTTGATGGCACTTAACAACAGCAACAATGGCTAATGATCACAAGCACTTGCAAACATTTCTTTATGTGTTTGTTAACCACCTGAATGTCTTCTAGAGTGACGTATCTCTATATGTCCTCTGCCCATTTATAATTGGATTGTTTGTTGTTGATGTTTTGAAATTTTCAATAAATTTAAATTATGTGTTCCTTGTCCCATACGGCATTGCTAATTCCCCCCCACACACTCTGAAGCTTCTCTTGTTAGTCTTTTGATACACATAGATTTTTAATTTTTAGGAGACTTCAGTCATTTTGTTTGTCTTCTGTTGTTTGTGCATTTTCAGATAGGTTTGATATTTTTAGTATGTTTTGTAGTGTATTTATTCTATCTATGCATTAGGACCCCTATATTTGCCCCTGATGTTTTTGATGATTTTTATTTTTTAGGTTTTATACTTAGGTCTTTTATCAATCTTGAGATATTTTTATATATGGTGAGAGATATGGATCTTGTTTCATTTTTATGCAAATGGATTTCCAGTTTTGCCAACATTATTTGTTAAAAAGATTACATCTTCCTTATCCAATTGATTTTGACAGTGAAATATCAGCTGTCCATAGGTGGATGGATTTACCTCTGGGTCTCTCTTCTGTTCCATTGATCTAAGTATCTGCCATAGATCAAACTGTTTTGATTACCATGATGGGATAGTAGACTTTGAGATCATGGAGTGCTTGGTTTCCTATTTTGTTTTTGTTTTTAGTACTGCTTTGTTTCTTTGGACTCTCTTTCCACATGGCAATTAGCTTTTACATCTATTTAACAAATGATGATGGAACCTGGATCTGCATTATATCTATAGAGTTCTAATGGATAATATTGACATTTTTCACAATGTTAAGTCTTCTTATCCAAGAAGCATTTATTTATGTGTTTTTAAGCTCTGCCTAAGGGCAAAGCTGCTGCCGTATTGCTGGGTAATGGGTAGAAAGGACATCAGTAAAAACTGAGTTTATGTCAAGACTGAAAATTGAGTTAAAACTCTCATTATAAACTGAAGCCTTCAGAAAACCAAGTGTTTAGAATTGAAGCTCTAATATAAAAGTTGGAGGCCTACTGTGATATGGTAGGATAAGCACAGCAAGTCCTGTGGTTCAAACTCACCAGTGCTCCTTGACACCCTATGCAGAGTCACTATGAGTTGGAACTGACTCAACAGCAAAACAACAACATGAGAATTTGGGTTCTGCTAGATATAACCCAGAGCCTCAGGATCATAAGTTATATCCCAACCGCCATGTAGCCAGGTGGTCAGGGCTCCAGTACCAATCCTATATGTCTTATTAATCTGTAGTTGTATATGAAAGATCAACCATGGTTCTGTTCCCTCTGCTGTAATCCTGCCTGTGACATTATTAATTGATCTGTAGTAAATCATGATTTTGTCATGATTTCCTTTGTTTTTCATCATTAGTAATGAGCCCATTGTCCATGAAGTAATTGGGCTTCATCTTGGTCACATGTAAATGTTTCCCTCATCTGGATGTTTATCTTTGTCTTGTCTTTGTTCAGATTGTTGTTGTTGTTAAATGCTTGTTATTTTTCTTGTTGTTAGGTACCATTGAATAGGTATCAACCCATAGTGACCTTATGCACAGCGGAATGAAGCTCTGTCCTATCCTGGGCCAACTTCACTACTGTTGCCACGCTTGAGTCCCTCGATGCTGCCACTTAGACAATCCATCTTGTTGGAGGTTTTCCTCTTTTTATCTGACCCTCCACCTTACCAAACATGATATCCTTCTCCAGTGACTGGTCCCTCGTGACAATATGTCCGAAGCATGAGAAACAAAGTTTGGCCATCTAGGTCTCCAAGAAGCACTCTGGCTGCACTTCTTCCAAAATAGATCTATTGGTTCTTTTGGCAGCCCATGACACTTTCAATGCTCTCCTCCAACACCATGACTCAAAAGCATCAATTCTTCTACAGTCATCCTTATCCACTGTCCAGCTTTCGCATGCATATGAGGTTATTGAAAATACCATGGCTTGGGTCAGGAGCACCTAAGTCCTCAAGTGTTGAAGTTTGCTTGCTCTTCAACACTTTAAAAAGATCTTGTGCAGCAGATTTGCCTAATGTAATATGTCGTTTCTTAACTGCTGCTTCTGTGAGTGTTGATAGTTGATCCAAGAAGAATGAAGTCCTTGACAACTTTAGTCTTTCTCCGTTGATAAAA
>NW_006408562.1:2391400-2393031 GCF_000296735.1 Chrysochloris asiatica | reverse complement strand
GTGACCCTACTGGTATTTAAAATACCCGTGGCATAGCTTTCAGAATCACAGCAACTCACAAGCCACCACAGTACGAAAAAACTGACAGATGAGTGGTGGTGTTAAGTGCTTAAGGTTTAGTAAATGTGGCACTGTAGGATCAACACTGGACTGCAAACCACAATGTTGGCAGTTCAAACTCACCAATAGCTCCTTGGAAACCCTATATAGGGTCATTATGAGTTGGAACTGACTCAATGACACTTTACAACAACAATCAGATAAGTTGTTATTGTTGTTGAGTGACGTTGAGTCAGTTCCGACCCATAGCGATCCTGTACATGGTTTCTGAGGCTGTAAATCTTTATAGGAGCAGAAAGCCTTATCTTTATCCCACGGAACTGCTGGTAGTTTTGAACTACTGACCATGAGGTGAGCAGCCCAACTCATAACGGCCACGCTACTAGAGCGGCCAATCACAAGATTGATGGTTCTAGCCCACCAGTTTGTTGCTCCTGTAAAATTTATAGCCTCAGAAACCCTATGAAGGATCAGTGTAAGTGGAAACTGACTAAATGGTACTTAATTACAACAACATAATGCAAGGTATGGTATGTTCTTTCATTTATGTGGTTCTTTTTCACTTATTGTAGTAGTTTTTGTAGTTCTCCGTGTATAGAGTTTTTTGTACCTCTGTCTGGTTATATTTATTCCTAAATTATTCCTCATTTGGGCAGTTATTGCAAATGGTATTGCATTCCTGATGCATACTTCGGACACATTGTCAAGAGGGACTAGTCACTGGAGAAGGATTTCATGTTTTGTAAAGTGGAGGGTTGGAGAAAAAGAAGACACCCAGTGAGCTGGATTGACACAATGGTGGCAGCAATGGGCTCATGCATAGCAGTGTTTTTTAGGTTAGCCCAGAATATGGCAGGCAATGTTTTGTTCTTTTGTTCATATGGTCTCTGTGAGTCCGTACCAACTCAACTGCACCTACAAACAAACAATATCAATATCTCTTTTGCTTACTTTTACCTTAATGTTTATTTCATCAGAAAGTGATATTGCCACTCTTTTTGTGAATTAGTTGTTATATCTTTTTCCTTCATTTGATTTTTTTTTTTCATTTATTTTTGTCTTTGTGTCTAAGATGTGTATTTTGTAGATAGCATATTGATGGGTCATATTCATTTTTCTAGTCTTTTCTATCTTTACTGGTACATTAAATTCATTTACATCCAATGTGATTATCTATGGTGGTGGTGGTGGTTTTGTGCTGTGGAGACAGTTCTGACTCATAGTGACCCTGTATAGGTTTTCTGAGGTTATAAATTTTTACCTGAGCAGAAAGCCTCATCTTTCTCTTGTAGAAGTGACTGGTAGTTTTGAACTGCTGACTTTGAAGATTGTAGCCTGACTTGTAACAACTACATTGCCAGAGCTCCTTGTGATTATCTATTGTTGTTGTTGTTGTTAAGTGCCGTCGAGTGATTATCTATAGGCATGGGTTTATAACTGTCATTGGACTGCTTTTTTGTTGTTGTTGTATTTTTTTTTTTTAGTTTGTGATGTTGTATCTTAATACAACAATAATTAAAAAAAACAACCTTGGGAAGATAATAAAAATTTGCAGGATAATATAAAAAAAA
>NW_006408562.1:2384983-2390284 GCF_000296735.1 Chrysochloris asiatica | reverse complement strand
GTTTCCTGCTAAAAAAATCTTCCAAGAATTTCTCAGTGCTTTTTATTTTTTCTTCTTGTTCTGAAATCCAGGTCAATTGTAAATTCATGTCAGGTGCAGATTTTTTCTCTTACTGTGTCCCACACTATGATTAGGCTTCTTCTTCTTCTTCTTCTTTTTTTTTTTTTTTTCTGATTTTTCAGCTAGCAGATTAATATTAAGAAATTAGTTTTCAAATTTGTTAGTTCTGTGTTTCTTGACTCAATTCTCTTTTCTTTTCCAATGTGTTATCTATTTCTGAAATTTTAGTTTTAATCTTCTGAGCTTTTGTTTGTTGCTTTTGTATGGTTTCTAATTTTACCTTTGTTTTGTCAACTTGTTCTCACATTATTTTTCTTAAAAATTTCTAAAGCTTTGTTTGTGTTGCCTTTGATAGTATCTGTGCATTCCTTGGAAGGCTCCCTGAATGCACACTGGGTTAAGTATTTGGCTGCAACTAGAAAACATCATTTCAAACCCACCAGTCTCTCCAGGGGAAAAAAGAAGCAGTCTTCTTCCATAGAGATTTATAGTCTTGGAAACAATATGGAGCAATTCTACTCTGTACTACAGGGTCTCTTTGAATTAGAATCTTCCTTAAATAGCTGAAATAACCTAAGTATGTTGTTGTTGTAGTTAAGTACCATCAAGTTGGTTATGACTATAGGGTTTGAACTGTCGACCTTGTAGTTAGCAGTCCAGTATTTATCTTAAAGCACCACACCTGAACCAAAGTATAAATCTTCCAAATTTCTTATCAGGAAGTACCAATATCATTTCTCCCTTAAGTAGATTAGTCACTTTCTTGAGTCATCTTTTCATCTTTATGTCTGTGGTTTGAAGTTGTCTGTTGTCTCAGAGATATTGTGGAATTATTGAATTTTAAATGGCTTAACTTTAATTTTTTAGGTTTATTTTGTTTTAATAGAGTAGGAGTGTTACTTTGTTGCTAGTTTAGTAGCATTGGGGGTGTTCACCATCAAATGGGTGAATTTGATATTGAGGGGGTTGGGGGTGTGGTCACTAATTTCTAAACATACAAAGCAGCTGAGAGCAAAGTAGGTAAACATTGATCACCATCTGTCATTGATTCAGAAATGTTGGAGTTGGTGATTAGATTTGAACAGTAGGAGAAGTGGCAAGTGTGGCAGGATAGGGTCACTGGCTCCCAACCACTGGGGTAAAAAGGGTATAGAGAGGAAAAAGTATAAAAAGAAAAAAAAAACCACAAGATAACAGAAGAGAGAAGGTCTAAGAAGAAAGAAAAACAGTCAAAAAAGAAAAATGTTTTAAAGAAGTGAAAAAAAAAACTAAAACTAAAAAAACATAGCAGTGCAGTATTTGCTCAAGCCCTCACCACCAAACACAGCTAGAGCAGAAATGCTGCACTTAGTACATTGGAGTAGACGCTGCAAACATGGAATATTAGGGGGAAGTGCTACTGAATGCAGAGGGGATGGGGGTAGTGCATTCACTCATTCCACAGTATCAAAAAGAAAAAGGGTGGGGTCAGGAGAAGAAAACTAAGAAAAGAAAAACAAAATTAAAGGAGAGGAGAGGGAAGAGCTAAAAAGAAAGGAAAAAATAAAATGAAAAAGAGAAAAATTTCAGCAAAAGTAACTGTGCATCTGTAAATATCTTCTGTCAAACCTCTCTATACTTGTGTGTTTACTTGCACTCTCACTCCCATGCCCCATCAGCCTTCATATCCATCTACCCATAGTTGGTTTTGTTATTAGGTGCTGTTGAGTCAGTTCCAATTTATAGAGACTCTGTGCAGGGTTTCCTAGGAGTGACTAGTGAGTTTCAACTACAAACCTTGTGGTTCAAATTGACCTTGTGGTTGAGTGTTTATCCTATAGTGCTACACCAGGACTCCACATAGGTCACTGTTACTGCAAGATTGTTTTTATGTTTTAAAAATTAAATCATATTTACCTCTCCTGCCTTCAATTTTTGCATTCTTCCAGCCTCTGTCATTTTTTTGACAACCTCCTTCTTATTGTGTATTGACTTCCCCTTCACCCTAACTACCATGTGCATATCTTCTATCAGTAACTTAAACTTTTTTTTAAACTTACCTTTGTTTTTTTTACAACTTATTTACAATTGTCAGCCCTATATTGTTTTTTTTTACTTAGTTTTTTAAATGTTTTATTGTGAATTATGTGATAGTTTACATGGGCGAACGTTAGCTTTACATTCATCCTATCATACATCGCTTTCCTGCCATGGCTGTAAGCCCCTCCATGCATCATCAACCAACCAAAGGGTATACCCTGAAAGACCACCCCCCGGTCATCAGCACACAGCCTCTCTCCCTCTCTGGGTCCAAAATCCTCAGTTGCTCCATCTCTCCACGTCATCATCTCTGCCTCCATCCCTGGCATCACTGCTTCTCTGGGTAGGGTTCCACTCTCTGCTCCTCTCCCTTGAAGTTCCCAGGGACCTCTGCTCCTAGACTGCAAAGTTAATCACTCCCCTCATTTTGCTACAAAACGTCCTCCTATACATTTCCAACCCTCACAATCAGTCCTGATAACAATTATTCATTGTTGTATCACAGGAGACCTATCTCCATCTGTTTTCATCAGCCCCGCCTAGACAGATTGGATACTGCTCAGTGGAGATTCTAACTTGCTCCATGCCATCTGGATCTAGTTTCCCTCTTGAAAGCTTGTAAGCCAGTCACTTCTTGCCTTTGTAGCCCCCCTCCATTTTGGGTAGCCAATGTCCAAATTGCCCATCCCTGTCTACTCTGTGTATGGAGGGAGTGGGAATGATCCTTGCGGTAAAGATTTGTTCCCTCTTTTGAGCTATTGCATCTATAGGTGTAGATCAAGTTCATCAAATTGTATCAGATTATTCTTTCCCCCCCCCTCTTCTTTCTTCTTCTAGTTGAGCTCTGATCATCCAGTCATTGAAGCCAGATCAAGTGGGTATTATCTGCAAGTGTGGGTGTACTTATGTATATGCCTTTTCTTCTTATCAGCTGGATGCTTCACTCAATCTAGTCCTCTGTGGTTATGTCACTGACTTTGGATGCAAGAGTCCCCAAGTCTTGCCACACCAGGTCTCCACGCAGGTTCACAGGAGTCTATTGAACATTGTGAGGCTTAGCTCATGGCTTCATTGCTGTTTTTCCCTCAATTCCCCTCATTGGTGACGAATGTGGTCACCAATCAGAGTGTGTATTTCAACTGAGTCTTGGTCTTAGGAGGTTTGCCCTGAGGGGACCTGACCACTTGCCTTGATGTCTCCTGGGTGAGCAACTTGTTTGTTCTTGTAGAAATCTGTCAGTCTGCCTATATTGTTTTGTATTTTTCCTGTTGGTCTTTCTTTCAAGAAGTATATATTCTGTTCTTCTAGCCATTCCAGGCTGGTCTGCTTATCCTCTCAAGTGGAAATTTCCCACCTCAAAGATTCTGGATGCTGTTCAGGATTCCACCTATGGTTTCAAGTAGTGCAAAGGCTCTGCAGGAAGCCTCCTTCACTGGGCATGTTGCAGCCCCATTTTAGGTATTCCAATTGGTTATAGGCAGAAGACAGACTTACACAAGCTTTCTATGGTGATATTTCTGGCTCTTCTTTTCTCTCCCCCTCAAGTGTCTATTTTACAGTGGTGTGCCAGGGAAACCAGTATTCAAAACACAACCAAGCATCTTAACATTATTTTCCCCATTTCAACCGTGTCTCCTTCCCTGTATCACAGAGACATGTTGTTCCAAAGTTGTGCATACATCATTATTTACCTCTGTCCCACTTCAGATTCACATTCATCCTATTGTATTTCATTTCATTGCAATGATTACAATCCCATCCATGCATCATCAAATAACCAAAGGATACACCCCACAGGCCCATCCCCCTGGCTGTCAGCAAACAGCTCCTCTTCTTCCGTGAGTCCCATGTCCCCAGCCACTTCATCTGTCCACGTCATCACCTCTGTCTCCATGCCTGGCTTCACTGCCTCTCTAGGTAGAGTCACACTCTCCTCTCCTCTCCTCTCCTCTCACTTGATGGTCCCAAGGACCTCCACTGTGAAGTCAATCACTCCCCTCCTTTTGCTACAAGATGTCTACCTTCACATTTCCAACCCTCACAGTCAGTCCTGATGGCAATTATTCACTATTGTACCACAAGAGTCTTATCCCCATTTCCTTTCACCAGTCCAGTCCCAACAGATTGGAAATCATTCAATGGAGGTTCTGCCTCCCCTTGCCCCATCTGGAACTAGGCTCCCTCTTGAAAGCTTGTAAGCCAGTTACTTCTTGCCTTTATAGCTCCCCACCCCCCACCCCATTTTGGGTCTGGGAAATTTCTAGTCTCCTTTAAAGTATTCCAATTAGTTATAGGCTGAATACGGATTTATATGTTTTCTATTATGATGTTTCTGGCTATTCTTCCCCACCCCCAAATGTCTATTTCACAATGGTAGGCAAGGGAAAGCAAGATTCAAAAGACAGCCAAGCATCCTAATGTTAGTCCCCTGTTTTACCCTTTCAAACCATGACTCAATCCCTGTATCCCGAAGCCTTGTTATTCCAAGGTTGTGCATAGATCAGCATTTACCTGTGGCCCACTTAGCCCACGTGAACCTGCCTAACTGTTCTCCCATCAGTCTTGTTCTTCTTTTCCCCTCCCCCTTCTTGTGTATTGCCACATCCCCAGCCCCCAAGCTTTCCTGTGTGTATTCCCTATCCTGTGCTTTGTCATCCCGTCCTTCCCTCCCCTCCTTTCATTGCATATATCCTGGTGATCAGCAATTATATATATAGTTGTTGTTGTTTTTCCCCTTTTGGGTGTGTTCTTTTTCTTAATCTTTTACAATAATGGTCTTATGCAGTATTTCTCCTTTTGTGACTGACTAATTTCACTCAGCATAATGTCCTCAAGTTTCATCCATGTTATGCGGCGGCTTGCAGCTTCCTTGTGGTTCTTCAAGTTAGCATAGTATTCCATTGTGTGTATGTACCACAGTTTGTTTATCCATTCTTCAATTGATGGGCATTTTGGTTGTTGCCATCTTTTTGCTACTGTAAATAGTGCTACTATGAACATTGGTGTGCATATATCTACTTGTGTTATGGCCCGTATTTCTTGTAGGTAAATACCAAGTAGAGGAATTGCTGGATCATAAGGTATTTCTATTTCCAACCTTCTGAAGAAGTGCCATATTGCTTTCCAGAGCGGTTGGACCATTTTGCAGTCCCACCAACAATGTAGGAGGGTCCCAGTCTTTCTGCATCCCTTCCAGCATTTGTTGTCCTCTACTTTTTTGAA
>NW_006408562.1:2353688-2384250 GCF_000296735.1 Chrysochloris asiatica | reverse complement strand
TTTTCTAGAAATATATCCATCTCTTCTAAGTTTTCAAATTTGTTGGACTACAACTCTTCATAGTATTCAGTTATTATCCTTTTGATTTTGTTTGGTCCATTGTGACATCGCCCATGTGGTTTCTAATACAAGTTATTTGTGTCCTCTCCCTATTTTCTTTTGTTACTTTTGCCAATGGTTTGTCAATTTTCTTAATCCTTTCAAAGAACCAGCTTCTTGGTCTGTTGATTTTTTCTATAGTTTTTCTGTTTTCCACCTCATTTATTTCTGCTCTGATCCTAATTTTTTTTTTTTTTTTGGTGAGTGCAGGTTCCCTTTCCTGCTCTCTTTCTAATTATTGGAGCTCCTCTGTTAACGTGTTAATTTTGGTTCTTTCCTATTTTTTGGGTGTGTGCATTTATCACAATAAATTTTCCTCTCAGCACTGTTTTTGCAGTGTTCCAAAGACTTCGGTATGTTGTGTTTTCATTCTCATTTGTTTCTAGGAATTTTGTGAATTCACGTTTTATTTATCCTTTTACCCAATCACTTTTCAGCAGGGTGTTGTTTAGTTTCCATGTATTCAACTTTATTTCCTTGGTCTTATTATTGTTGATTTCCTGTTTTATAGCATTGTGGTCTGAAAAGATGCTCTGTAGTATTTTGATGTTTGTAAATTTATGGATGTTTGCTTTGTGAACTAACACATGGTCAATTCTGTAAAATATTCCATGTGCAATGGAAAATAATGTATATTGTGATGTTGTTGAGTTGAATGCTCTGTACACATCTATTAGGTTAAGTTGGTTGATTGTACTTTTTAGTTCCTCTTTAACTTTGTCAAGTTTCTTTCTGGTTGTTATGTCCCTTTTTGAAAGTGGCTTGTTAAAATCTCCCAATGTAATTGTAGATTTATCTATTTCTTTCTTCAATTCTAGTAAGGTTTGCTTCATGTATCTTGGGCTCTTTCATTTGGAGCATAGGTATTTATTATGGTTTTGTCATCTTGCTCATTTGACTCTTTGATCATGAGATAGTGTCCTTCTTTGTCTCGTATGCTGGTTTTTGTCTTAAAGTTTACTTTATCAGAAATTAGTATTGCCTCTTATGCTTGTTTATTGTTGCAGTTAGCTTGGTATATTTTTTTCCATCCTTTGATTTTTAGTCTGTTTTTGTCTTTGTGTAAGGTGTGTCTCTTGAAGGAAGTATATTGAAAGGTCTTGCTTTCTTATCCTTTCTGCCACTCTCTGTCTCTTCATTGGTGTATTCAATCCATTGACATTCTATGTAAATATCATTAAGTATGAATTAATTGCTGCCATTATGTTACTTTTTTGGTAGTGCTATTCATTCCTTTTTTCTGCATGACTTCTTGTGCTGGGTTTGTGTTTTTCTGCTATTTCTTGTGGGTTTCTTCTTAGTTTTCATGTTCTGCTTGGAAGTTCATTTTCATGGTAAATTGTGAAGTATTGACTTTCTTTGCGGTTACCTTATAATCTACTAACTTTTCTCTCCATTTAAGAGAATCTATTGTATCCTGTAATCTACCTGACATCCTCACCACCTGGATCTCTGTTACTATATTTATCCCTCTTTGATATTGTTATAATTTTGATCTTCAGTACACCTCCCAGCTCCTTTGAATTTTGTTCTGTTCTGTCAACTGAGTTCCAGGTGGTGTTGCCACACCTGTCAATGTCTGGTTGTTGTCTGCTCTTGTTGGTTTTCTGTCCACAGAACTCCCTTTAGGATGTTTTGAAATGCTGGATTGGTTTTGACAAAAATCTCTTAGATTGTGTTTATCCTTGAATGTTTTGATTGTACCATCGTATTTGATTGATAGTTTTGCTGGATAGACGATTTTTGGTAGGCAGCTTTTTTTCTTGTAGGGCTTTGTATATGTCTTGCTATTGCCTTCTTGCCTGCATGGTTTGTGCTGAATAGTCAGAGCTTAATCTGATTTGCTTGCCTTTATAAGTGATACTTCTCTTCTCCCTGGCCACTTTTAGTATTCTTTCCTTGTCTTTGATTTTGGAGAGCTTGATTATTATATGTCTTGGTGACTTTCTTTTGGGGTCTATCCTTCCTGGGGTATGTTCAGCTTCTTGAATGTTTATCTTCTCATCTTTCAAGATGTTAGGATAATTTTCTTCCAGAAGCTCTTCAACTATCTCCTCTATGGATGTCTCTGATTCTTTTTGTTCCGGAATGCCAATAATTCTTAGGTTGTTCCTCTTTATGTTATCCAGAATGAATCTTAGACTCTCTTCAGATTTTTTAAATCCTTTTTTCAGCTGGCTTTTCTATCTTAACAGTGTTGAGAGATTTGTCTTCCAGTTCACTAGTTCTGGCTTCCATCTGTTTAGTTCTGCTCCTTTCCCCATTCGTTGTATTGTCCATTTTTGATATTTTATTATTAATCATATGAACCTCTTTTTGCAGGTTTTGAGTTGTTTCCAATACTGTATCAATTTTATTTGATTACTCTTGTAGTACTTTTCTGAATTTTTCCTTATTTTCCTCCACCCCTTTTCAGAGCATTTGAATTTGTTTCCAGATCATTCTTCTGTATTCTTTCTAAGGCATAACCAAAATCTGCTCTTGCTCTTTTAGAAAGCCTTTGTGTGTCTCCAGCTCATTCATCTCAGCTACTTTCTTGTGTTTTTGGACATGTTTTGGTGTGTTTTGTTGTTTCTTGTTCATCATTTCCAATTGTTATGTGGTTTTTATAATGCTTAAGTGCATGATTATTGTTGTGTTATGAAGCTTACTGGGTGTCTCCTGGTGGATATGATCAGGAGATTGGCTTCCCTTTTCACATGTAATGCTTAGCAGCTGTTATTAGCTCTTGTCTCAATGGTGGAATATTATGGGGTAATGCTTGTAGCTTGGCTCTATGGCCATGATTGCTTTCTCCTTTTGGGTAACATAGGGAGAGAAATCTCCCACCTCTGGAAAAAATGTGTAGTCCAACGATCCAAAATTAGAATCAATATAAAAGCAGAGACAAGAACCTCCACTTTTAAACAAAAATAAAATTGTGTGTGTGTACCATAGACACCTCCAGTAGTGGGTTTGGGTGTCCATTCACTCAGGCCCCTCCCCTAGTCACCACCGTAGAAGTGTGCATATAGATATTGAGAAGTCAGTGGAAGATTGTTTACTAGTTTTATCTCTGGATGTCAGTTAAGTATCTGTGTGTGTACAGTGTAATTCTAGAAATATTTGCGTCTTTTTGTCTTGGGTTTTTACATATTGTTCATATATTTTGTCTGTCAGACCAAACCTGCTTTTTTTTCTTTCTGGGTTGTTGCAGTTAATTGTAGGCAAGGATTAATTGTCACATAAGTTAACTTTAGGGCTGGGACTCAAAGGCAGAAGTCAAAGGACTTGCCCTTTTTCCAATGGGGCTCTTTCTCTCTATGCCATGGGAAAGCTGTGGTCTTAACACTGGACTCTTTTGGGGGGAGTGCACCCTTCTGCCTGAAGGCGTCTGGGCTGGGCAAAGAGTTCACGACAGGAAAAGAAGGGAAAAAAAAAAATTTGTAAAGTGCCTCCACACCTCCTTTCGCAAATGTTCAAATGTCGCTTCCCTGCTTTTAGCGCCAGTTTCCTGTTTCAGTCTGTCTGTAGTTCCACCCTCAGACTTCCACCCAGGTGGATGGCCACAGAGGGAGTCCTGTAACAATTTCTAAACATCATGTTTTCCTTTATACCATGATTTTTCCACTTGCTGTTTTGGGAAACTGACGCCCAGACCTTTATGGTAGAGCTCTGGTGTGGTTTTGTGAGAACCACGTCCCTGGGTTTTCAGCCCCTCCCCCACGGAGCCTACCTGACTCTGCTCTGCCTCTGACAACTGGATGTTGGACCCCTGTATTGTTTTATATTGTGTTCCTTGTCAGCATATCCCACCATGCTTTCACGCTAGGCTAAATCACATATATTTATTTTTAAATTGATAATCAACATTTCTATTATTAGTGTATATCAATCACTAGCTTCCCATACAGTTTAAAATACATGTATAATTTCATTTTTTATTTTTAAGTAAATCTTATGTTTTCAAATTTTAAATATTTCTTCTTTTTTATGTTCTTCATTCACTTTTTTGCATTTATTACTTCTGCAATTCCTGAAGAATGGGATACATAATCTATGTCATATATTCTTGACATCATATTGCATTTTAGCTTTGCCTTCTGTGTTGAAAAATCATCTAATATGACTCATTTATTTTCTTTGATCCTACTTCTCTTTGGCTAATCCATGTATCCTCTGAGGATTTAAAAAAAATGTTTTTCAATAAAATTATTAAATTTGTAATGTAAACCTTTTGATTTTGATTCTTGATCATCTCATTTCAAAAATATAAATGAATTTATTTAAATATTGAAAATGTAGTTAATAAAATCTTCTTCTGATTCCTTCAATGTTTTGATGTTTTAATGTTTTGTCATATGTTAATTCTCTTTGTTGAGTCTGATATTTTTTTCTGGTGATATTTCCTTTCCTCCAGTACTTGCAGGAATGGGAAACTTTTTATTTGAAGATTAATGTTAGACTCCTCGTCATATTTTGTTTATACTTCTCCAAGCAATTGTATACAAAGGGTTAAACAAAAGTTTTCTCATTTGGAATGGCCTGCTTGCTTCATCTTTGAAGGAGTGAGTATCTGCCAGATTTTCTAGTAACTATACTACTGTCATTGTTTTAGTTTGGATATGGAAGCCTAAGATAAGTGTGTAAGTACGATAAATTGATCTTAGTCACTCCCAGTATTCTCAAAATTCTGTTCACTATCTCTTAACTGTTATCTCTGAGTTTTATGCTCTCAAATATTCCTATCATGGCAGGATTTTGTTTTTGTTGCTATTTTTTTTCCATGTGTATTTACAGGTAAATTTCTGTTATAAAAACTATTGTCATGTTGTTATCTCTTCATATCCACTTTTTTCCATCTTCAAAAATTTACAGAATAACACACAATTTTCATGGAGATGAGCTATATTTAAGACAGATAAGTCTATTACTGATTTAGCATAATAAAACCCTATGTGGAATTAGACAAAACACAGTACAAGATTGAGTGAAGAAACTGTTCCCCATAGCAGGCTTAAAGAAACTTATCAGTATGTTGGTCTCTGAAAGTGCTATTTTTCTTGTAGTTGTTCTTGCTAAGTGCCTGCTAGGAGTTTCTAACTTACAGTGACCTTGTATAGGGTTTCTCAGGTTATAAATCTTTAACAGAATGTTTCATCTATGTACCCTGGAGCAACTAGTGGGTTTGAACTGCCAACCCTGTGGTTGGTAGTCTAGTGTGCACACTATAGCACCACCAGTGATCCATACCATTATAAATACACTCATTTTTAAAATAGCATAAACACTCAAAAGAGCTTAAGTATCAACATCTTTGGTATTGAGTGGAGTTAATTTGATATTCCCTGACATTTAGAGATATATAAATGATAAAATAATATATGAATCATTTAGTTAACAGGAAAAGCTCATAAAAATTAAATTAAAATTATTTTGAAACAATCATTTTTGAGACCTTGTTTTGGGAAAAAGAAAAAGAAAAAGCCTGAAATAAAGCATGACAGAGTTATGTTTTAGTAGGACGAGGATTTGTTAATTCTATTTTATGTTACACAGTTCTTATGGTCTCATGTTGATTGATTTGCAACATAGTTTGGAGACAATTAATTGTAAAAACTGGAGCGTTTCTGACTACCTGGGTGTACCACAATTGCCAGGAAGCTGTGCCTACATTATAAATCTCTGCAGTCAATGCTAGAGTTGGCTTAGCTGATATGTTTCACAGACCAATGTTTCTTTCTCAGTCAGAAGACTGTTTCCTTCTGAAAAAAAAGAGTCAATTAAATAAAGGTATATTTCATACTAAAGGAAGATTATGAGAATATTAGAGTTTCATTGCATTCCATTATCTATCACCTGATTTGGATACTGGCTGAATCTTGATTAATTTAGCTCTTCAGTCATTCAAGCAGTAATAAAATATATTTTGAGAGCTTACAATGACCTACACTTTTATTATGTTGGGCACTAGAGATTTGAAAAAAAAAAAAAAAAAAGACATTGTTGAATAAGCCACAAATTGTTAACAGCTAGAGAAGACAATAAACATATAGACAAAAGCCTGTGATAATTGTTTGTGAGTTTGTAAACAAAAGGCTCACTACTCAATGCCTTAAGGCTAATACCAATCTCAGTTGCAGACTTAGGATGTGAACAGTTAAAACTTATCTCTAGTCCAGTTCACAGAAGTAGTATTTTATAAATAATTATGAAATTCAGAGTACTTTGCAACAATTGATTATCTCTGAGTATCTCACCCATAAACACAGATATTTAGAAAACAATAAATTTTTGATTGTTGAGTCTGAACCCTGCTGAGAACACTGACACTTAACAACAACAACATGTAAAGGGAACTGGCACCAAGAGATCAAGAGTAATATACTCCAGGGCCTGTCCTATGAATTTTTGTCTCCTGGATAGCAGTTTTGCAACCTACTAGTGGACAATCCCATTGAAATTAGGAACCTATGAAAATTTAGCTCTCACTTGTTTTTTCAGTCCCTTTTACTTTTCTATCTTTTTAAATAGAGAGCCAAGTTAAAGGGTTACCAAGATTGTATAAATCAAGTATAACATACGTGGGGAAAATAAACTTCAATATAAAATACTAAACTTCAATCCTCATGTGGCGCTGTAGGATAAGCACTGGACAAAGATTGGTGGTTCAAACTCACCAGCTACTCCTAAGAAACCATAAACAGGGTCACTATGAGTCAGAACAAACTCAACAACATTGAACAACAACAAACTTCAATCATACAAATATCAAATAATACTAATGAACTACCATTCTATTAGTACATTGTTGTTGTTATGTGCCATCAAGCTTGTTCTGACCCTTAGTGACTTTATGTATAGGATTTCCAATGAGTGGCTGATGAGCTTGAACTGCCGACCTTCTGGTTCAAGCCTACCTTGGATTCCAGCACATTAACCCACAGTACCATACCAGGACTCACTATTATAGTGAATAGTAACTAGGCTTATTATAATAAAATCACTTAATAGGAATTGATTAATTTGTTGTAGCAGATAGGTAGGTTATTAACATCAAACTATGTATTAATAAAATTAGTAGATTAAAACTGAAGAGCAAAGGACAGCCTGGAAACAGAAACATCCTAGTAACTGCAATTACATCCACTATCCAGAATTTGCTTCCTAAATACCAGTCTTCAATAAAAGATTCTACTGTTTCTTAAAGAAATGCATATTCTAAAGCTGAGGCAGGGAAAATACAAAATGAGACTAAAGTGAGTACAGGTGTCAAATGTAAGAATTTATTCATAAACAAAATCATGGGCCAATGTCAAAGAACACAGGATACAACCTGAAAAATGGTCCAAGTTGAACAAAATGTAACAACAAAATAAATAGCAATAATACCAAATTATAATTCAAGAATAAAATAATATTTATCAACTTTTCCTGGTGTTGGAGCCCTGGTAGTACTATGGGTTAGACATTGGACATAAACTGCAAGGCTAGTGGTTCAAACCCACCAGTCACTCTGGGGAGAATGATGAGATTGCTTCCATGAAAATATGTAGTCTCCAACACCCTATATGGGTTGCTGTGTGTCAGAATCCATTCAGTGGCAGTAGGTTTGGATGTTGGGTTTTATATTAATATAAATGAATTATTAAATACATAAATAATGGGAGAGAGAAACAAACCCTTCTAGCAGAATCATTTAGAATAACATATGCAAATATTCTGCCCTCCAGGAAATGAATTTTCACAAACCACAAGGTAGGCAGTTTAAACTCACCAGTTGTTCCTTGGAAACCCTATACTGGGTTGCTATGGGTCAGTCTTCTAGTGTGGCACCATAAGATCAGCGCTAGACTTTAAACCACAAGGTCGGTAATTCAAAATAACCAGCTGCTCCTCAGAAACTCTACACAGTGTCATTATAAGTAGGAACCAAATTAACAGCACTTAATATCATAAACAACAGCATGAGTTGGAAGCAACTCAATAGCATGTAACAACAGCAACAATCCCTGATTGTATGTTGTGATTCAAATTGAAGGTTTAATTTTTTTAACTTAATCAGTAATTATTTCAAATCCTCTTTGCTTTCATCAAGCAAACTTTTGTCATCTGCCTATTTATGGTTGTTAATGAGATTTTCTCCAAATCTGAGAACATATTCTGTTTCATATAGTCCAGCTTCCCAGATTATTTACTCAGAATACAAATTGGACAAGTATGGCAACACCTTCTTTGATTTTAAATCATACATTATCTCCTTGCTCTTGTGCCTGAACACAATTCTATAAATTCATAGATCCTTGCAGATTGGACTTCGGCCTTCAATACTATCAGTTACTGATCACATGCTATCTTCTTAAATGGTGGAATGCCAATCAATTATTTTAGGTAAAGCGATTCTGTGTATTCCTTTAATCTTCATTTGATGTTTCCTGCATCATTCAATATTTTGCCAAGAGTCCTTCAGTATTGCATTTCAAGTTTTGAATATATTCTTCAGTTTTTTCAGCTAGAGAAATTTTGAGTGTGTTCTTCCCTTTTGATGATATTGTCTGGTGACTTCCATATTCCGTTGGCTCACTTCTTTTTGGAATGGGCATAAATACAGATCTCTTCAAGCAATTGTCTCCCAAATTTCATGGCATAGATGAGTGGGTGACTCCAGTGTTTCATCAGTTTGTATTCAATATCTATTCCTGCAGTCTTGTTCTTTGGCAATTATCCTAAAAGTAGAGTTTACCATAATGATGAGAATGGAACAAAGCTTCCAGAACTTTCATTTGCTCATGGGGCAAAACTCAAAATGAAACGAAACAATAGTAATTGGAACATACTATGTACAAAATATGCATTGAGGTAAATTGGAAGTTCTCAAAAATGAAATGGAATTCATAAAGTTTGATGTCCTAGGCAGTAGTGACTTAAAATGAACTGGCATTGCCTTTTTGAATGTGGCAATCATATGCTTTGTTATGCCAGAATGTCAAATTAAAGAGGAGTAACATCACATCAATAGTCAAAAATAATATTCCAAAATAGATCTTGAAGTACAAAGATATCTATGTTAGGATAATATTCATATGCCTTCAAGGAAAACCTGTTAATAATATTATTATTCAAACTTATGTCTCAACCACTGAAGTATTCTATCAACTTATTTGGTCAGAAATTGATCAAATATAAAATTAAGATTCACTGATAATTACTGGTGATTGTAATGTGGAAGTTGGAAACAAAGAGGAAGGATCAGTAGTTGGAAAATATGATCTTGATGATTGAGATGATGCTGGAGCTTTCATTATGGATTTTGCTAATCAATGACTTATTCATTGCAAATACTTTTTAAAGCTACAGAAAAGTTGACTAAGTGTATTACCTCACCAGATGAAATACACAGGAATCAAACTGTCTACAACTGTGGGAAGATACACTGGAAAGCTCAGTAAATATTCTGTCTTCTGTAGCAAATTTATATTGGTGAATATTTCTTAAAGTTTACTAATTTGTTCCCAAATATAGGAGCCGAGATTAAACAGAGGATAGTCTTTAAAGGCGCCTCATAGGAGTGTGGTGACTCTGTAAGCTGAGCATTGTACCCAAGGTCAGCAGTTCAATCCCACCAGCCACTCTGTAAGATCAAGATGAGGCTTTCTGCTCCTGTAAAGATTCACAGCCTTGGAAATTATACAGGGTCACTGTCAGTCAGAAACAACTTAATAGCACTGAACAACAGACTCCTTGAAGAAAATCTTTCTATTTTTTTTTTTTTTTTTTCTATTTAGAACAATTGATTTGGAAACTCAAATAAGGGTTGTTGTTATGTGCTGAGGAATTGATTCCAACTCATAGCAGCAACCTTGTACAGGGTTTCTGAGGATGTAAATCTTTACGGGAGCAGAAAGCTTCATCTTTCTCCTGTGGAACACCTGACAGTTTCAAACTGTTGACCCTGTGGTTCACAGCGTGATTTGTAACCACTATGCTACCAGAGTTCCCTTAGCTAGTATATTTTGATTAATATCAGTAATCACAATACTTTATTTTGTCAACAGAGTTGATTAAATAATTTAATTATTTGATAATATTAATAATTAAGTAATTAAAACCAATGCTTATATAAATAATATTATTGAAATTATATTATGTAAATTATGTAAAATAATATTGTGTTCTCTAAGATTTAACAAGGAACAATCTAATGAAAAAAATCCTCATTTTGAATCCTATATATGCCTAAGAGGAAAAGAGCATTAAATTACTATTTTTCTGGACAGAAAGTGAAAAGACACTTGTGAATACTCTGAGTATGGGACATAGACTGGTGACTGTCATTAGCATTACAACAATCCTACACAATGATGCCCCAAGAGCTAACACTAAGATTTGCTTCTGGAAAAGCTTCATTTAAGCATCATCGGTTCCCCCAAAAATTAATACCTAAACTCATAGGATGGTCAAGAATGGAAGAATGACAGTTTTCATCATGGAAGAATTGAAGAACATGGTAATCATTGTCATTTGTTTTTTTCTCTGTTGCCCCATGTGGATGTTATTAATGATTGATTCAGTTTAATAAACAATTGAAATAGATTACATAAATTTTTGAAGATAGCAAGTAAAAGGAAAGCTTCAAGTCTGCACTCAGAATAGGAGACATGGTGGTGCTATATATAAATGGAACTTCAAATCACAAGGTTAGCCATTCAAACCCATCAGAAGTTCTACAAGAGCAAGATGAGGCTGTCTGCTCCCATAAAGATGTATAGCTTTGGAAACTCTGTTTAAGGCAAATCAATGGAAGTGCATTTGGTTTGGGGGTTCTTTGGTACTTAAAACTACTAGCTCACCTACCAAACATACCAGCTGTTTTGCAGGAGAACTGTGTGACAGTTTGTAGCCTTGGGATCCCTATGGGGCAGTTTTACTCTGTCCTATGGTAACTGTGACTCAGAATTAATTCAACAATTTGTTTAATTCTGTGGATTTATATTAAAAAAAAAAACATTCATTCCTTTCTCTATCTTACTAAACTAATTTGGGGAAGAATTTGGCACTAGTTTTTAAGATGACCAGCCTAAGTCTTATTCCCTTTGTTTTTAATCTCTCACTCTTATGGCTGAGAATTTATAAATATACTCAATATATATTGAGTTCTGTTGTGGTATTGTAGGATAAGCACTCAACTACAACGTCTGTTTGAATCGCAAAGTCATCAGTTCAAATGCACCAGCCATTCCTCATAAATGCTTTGCAGGGTACCTATGGGTTAGAAACACATCAATGGCATAGAACAACAAAAACAATAATATATACATATAATATGACCTATTATAATGCATATTATAATAGCACCTAGTTCTGTGTAATGTTTTGGATTAAATGGCATGTAATTATTGAATATAATAATAAGGAGCTCTGGTAGCATAGTGGTTATGAATTGGGCGGCAAACCTTAAGGTCAGCAGTTCAAAACTACCAGCTGTTCTGTGGGAGAAAGATGAGACTTTCTGCTCCCGTAGAGATTTACAGCCTTGGAAACCTGTAAAGGGTTACTATGAGTCAGAACCGACTCCACAGCACATAACAACAACAATTACTAAAGAAGGAGTTTCTCATGTCATTTACTATGTTTTTATCCCATAAGGCAGTTTGCTTCTTCTCCTTCCATGGGTAGTTTGAGAAGGAAAACTTGTTTTTCTTAAAGATTATTGGCAAGTCAGAATTATGTGCTTAGATAGCAAAAGCCAGACCCTTACTTCCTGTTACAGCTTTCATATCTAGGAGTCCATGAGAGCAAAGCACCACTAGCATAGTCATCCACATCAAACAGCCCAAGCAACGTCAAGTTTGACAAGCTCTCCCTCTCTTCTGCATGCCACTAGGTGTTTGAAAAAGGCTTATCTACATTCTGTGTTTTATGTATCTGTAATTAAGATATTATAGTTGATCTACCATTTTTGATTCTTTCATCCACATAACTGGTACACTTATTATTAGAATGTCTCTCTTTAAAAGCACACCTTGTGCTGTGGGAAACAATTTTTAAATTCAGGGAAAAAGTTAAATGGTAATCTCTGCTTTGGCTTTTGGTTGTTAAGTGCCATCAAGTTGGTTCCGACTCGTAGCCTCCATCTATAGCATTTCATTAAAATTGGTTGTGCTGAATTACGTAGAATGCAAAGGAAAAGTCCTCACAACTGGACCAATAAATAGCATCATGATAATTAGAGAAAATATTGAAATCAAAGACCTCATTTTATTTGGATTCACAATCAACACTCATGCAAGCTGCAGTCAAGAAATCAAATGATGTATTGCATTAGCAAACCTGTTGCAAAAGACCTCTTTTAAATGTTAAAGAACAAAGACATCAAAATGAGGACTAAAGTACATCTGACCTAGGTTATGGTATTTTCAATATGCTCATATGTAAGTGAAAGTTGGATAGTGAATAAGGAAGACCATAGAAGAATCAATACTTTGAATTATTGTGTTGGAGAAGAATATTGAAAGTTGCATGGACTACCAGAGAAATAAACAAATCAGTGCTGAAAGTACATCTAGAATGCTCTTTATAAGCCAGGATAGAAAGACTTTGTCTTTTATACTTCAGACATGCTCTTAGGAGGGACCAGTCCCTGGAGAAGGACATCATGCTTGAAAAAGTATCAGGTCAGCAAAAAAGAGGAAGATCCCCAGCGAAGTGAATTGACTAAGTGACTGCAGCAATGTTTTCAAATATAATGACATTTTTGATGATGGTGCTGGATCTGGCATTACGTCACTCTGTTGTGCATAGGGTCACTGTGAGTGGGAATTGACTGAAGGCACCTAATAGCAACAAAAACAAGTGAATATTTGGACCACCTAAACATTAAAGGGAAGTGGCACAACTGAAATGTCAGTTTCTAAACAATCACCCTCATTTATTAATGCATACTTTTTTTGGCTGGATTTATGTCTTTGCTGGTCAGGAATTTCCTCATCTTTCCTTAATCAGAGGCCTCTAACTATAGCATTCCATTAAAATTTGTTATGCTGAATTGAGTAGAATGCAAAGGGAAATAGTTACTCAAAACCCTATCCATATGTTAATGCCATAACAACACGTTACAGTCACTGCTTATTTTTAATGACTTTCTTAGCTATGCTAAACATTGTAGAGGCAATGATCATAAGGTAAGTAAGGCAGAATTCAGTTGTGTTGAAAGGAGTAAGTATAGTTCTATCTAAGACAGTCTAGGATTATCTAAGTCCTCAAAGATCTTCTTGGGAATTTTTTCAAATTATAAAAGTATGCAGAAAGTACATCAAAACACTCTATTATGCAGTGAATAAAAGAGAGGACAAGGTTGATTATTAAAAGCACTGGTGGGTAATAATTTGGCATTGAAACACCTAATCCCTTCTTCAGTGTTCTTGTTGTTGTTAAGTGCAGTTAAGTCGGTTCTGATTCATAGCCACCTGTATAAGGCTTCTGAGGAGTGGCTGGTGTGTTTGCACCTCCGACCTTGAGGTTTAAACTGACCTTTCCATCCCATGCATTATCTTGCAGAGCCACACCAGGATTCCCTAGTCCCTTCTTATTGACAAACAATTATCTTTAGAAAAATATAGGATACCTTCACCCAAATGTAATATGACACTGATAAAATTTAGATAATAAATAAGGAAAATTAGAATAAAATCAAGCTATAATTAAGAGGACAAAGAAAGCACATGTCATGTTTCATATAATTGTCTCATAGAATATTTCTTCTGATAATTTTTACCAAGAAAGTAAACTACTCAGTAAAATACAGTGTCTGACTGAGAACAGCATAATTTATTATAATTTTCAATAAACATTAGGAACTGTGATTATTTAAAAAAGAATTACTTAACTATATTCATAAGTCATCTTACTAATGATTTTATTTAAGAAAATTCTATAAAATACTCAGAATGAATTTAAACAAACTTTAAAACTTATAAAGTGTCTCTCTACTACTAGAGTGCATGAATGTATAAATTACTGAAAGTATGTCATGTGGAGTGTTAGTGCTGCCAAGAAATTAGTATGTTTTGTTTATTTATTTATTTATATTTTAGAAAAATACATGTTATTGTTGTTGTTAAGTGCCATCGAGTCAGTTCTAACCCATAGTGGCCCTATATACAGTTTCTGAGGATGGCTGGTGAACTCGAAATATCAACCTTGTGGTTCAAACTAACTTTGCAGCCCAGGATAGGACATTGTTTCTTTCTGCTGTGCATACGGTTGCTATGGGTCGGTGCCGACTCGATGGCACCTAACAACAACAACAAAGACAGTCTTGAAAGCAAAAGTGGGTAAACAACACCGTTTACAATAGCCATCCAAAAGTTGAAATGCTTAGTAATAAATCTACCTAAAGAAACAAAAAGCCTACACTAAATAAAACTGCAAAACACTATAAAAAGAAACCAAAAACAAGTTCAATGTGGATTAAAGATTTAAATGTAAAATCTATAACTATAAACATCATCAGTGAAAAAAATAGGGACAAACTTAGGGGCTCTACTGCATGATAAATTCATTAGCAAACATACAAAAAAACACACAAACAGCAAAGGACAAAATAGATGCCTTGGGATCAGAGAGTGGGGCCACAGCCATGCAGATACAGTAATACAGTGCTAAAAGCTGCGGAGCTGTGCCTGAAAAAGAGGTTGATGGATTTTTCAGTTTTCACTTTTCCTTCTCCTCTCCCAGGTCACACCCTCACTACCCAGACCCGACACCTTCAGGTGGGTGGCAGCGCACCCCCCAAAGGGTCCAGTGTTGCACCCACAGTTTTCCAACAGCACAGGGAGGAGGTGTCTCGGAGCTGCATTGGTCCCAAAAGCTGCTTCTTATGATGCCTGTCTCTGGAACCGAGCCCTAAAGTTGACCTGAGTGGGACCCTTTATCCCTTGATGCACAGCAAATGCTACTGGACATTCAGCTTTGGGTTTATTTTTGGTTTTAAGTGGTGGTTTTTGTCTCTGCTTTTATATTGTTTCTGTTTTTAGTCCTTTTAGTCTCACTCTTTTCCTGGGGATGAGAGTTTTCTCCCCCTACCTTACCCAAGAAGAGACAGCAATTGTGCTCATATAGCAAAGCTACAAGCATTTCTCATAATATCCAACCATCTGGACAGAAGCCAATACCAGTTGCTAGGCATTACATATGCAAAGGGAAGCCTGTCTTCAGATCACATCCACCAGATGACACTCAGTAAGCTTAACAACACAGTAACATACATTCATTTAAGCATTAAAAACCCACATGATTATTGGAAATGTCCAAGAAAAAACAACAAAAGATTGAAGCACATGTCCCAAAACAGAAAAGAGTAACTGAGACAAATGAGCTGGAGGCAGACACAGACTTCCCAATAGAAGAAGAGCAGGGTTTGGATCTGTCTGAGAAGGAATTCAGAAGAATGATATGGAAACAAATCCAAATGTTCCACAAAGAAGTCAGGAAAGTGCTATAGGAACAATAAAAAAGATAGATATAGCATTGGAAACAATTCAAAACCTGCAAAAAGAGGTCTAGATGATTGATAAAAAATATCAGAAATGGACAATACACTGAAAGGGCAAAGGAGTAGAATTGAAGAGATGGAAGCCAGAGCAGTGAGTTGGAAGACAAATCTCTCAATACTGCTAAGATAGAAGAACAAGCAGAAAAAGGATTAAAAAACCCTGAAGTGAGTCTAACATTCCTGCTGGATAACATGAAGAGGAATAACATAAGAATTCTTGGCATTCCAGGACAGGAAGAATCACAGAAGTCCACAGAGGAGATAGTTGAGGAACTACTGGAAGAAAATTTCCCTAGCATATTGAAGGATAAGAAGATAAACATTCAAGAAAGTGAATGAACCCTAAGAAGGATAGACCTCCCCCCAAAAGAAAATCACCAAGAGGTGTAAGAATCAAGCTGTCCAAAATCAAAGACAAGCAGGAAATCCTAAAAGCAACCAGGGAAAAGAGAAATGTTACTTACAAAGGCAAGCAAATCTGATTAATCTCTGACATCTCATCAGAAATCATGCAGGCAAGAAGACAATGGGGGACATATACAAAACCCTAAAATAAAAATATTGCCAATCAAGAATCATCTACCTATGAAAGCTATCAATCAAATGCAATGGTACAATCAAAATATTTCAGGATAAACAGAAGCTAAGAGATTTTGTCAAATCCAATCCAGTGCTTCAAAACATCCTAAAGGGAGTTCTTTGGAATGAGAACCAACAAGAATAGACAACAACTAGAAATTGACAGACATGTCAACACCACCTGGAACTCAGTCAACAGATAGCAGAGTCCAGAACAGAACAAAATTACGACAAATTCAGAGGAACTGCGAGGCCAATCAAAGACCAAAATATTAACAATGTCAAAGAAGGAAAAAATATAGGAACAGAGATCCAGGTGGTGAGTAAGATATATTGCAGGATACAATAGACTGTCTTAAATGCAGGGAAAACTTAATAGACTATAGGGTAACTCCAAAGAAAGTTAATTCTTAACAACTTACCTTGAAACTGAAGATTCAAGTAGATAAAGGAAACATTAAAACTAAAAAGAAACAGAGAGTAATTAGCATATATGTCTATCTGTATATATATGCATATATACACACAAACATTTGTATATCCCACAAATATGTAAGAGTCTGAAATAATTTCAAAAAATTTATGTAAAGTATTTCTAAATCTATATTTATATTTTTTCTTTAATTTAAGTAAGACTTGCATTCTCTTATTAAAATTACTGATTGATTTATGCACCAAGAATTACACATAAAACCAGTATCACTCTTATTTAAAACTTTTATTCACAGCGAAAAGAACATTCATAAAATTAGATGAAAAATTATTGATAAATAGTGTCATTTCCATGACTTAAATGCTCTCAAGAGGTGAGGAGAGTGCTTGTAGGCAGTTGGTACCATGAACATATTTATTCACTGTTGCTTGGATTTGATGACCAGGGTTTTCTCTAGGATCAGGATACAATGTATAACATATTCAACTGATAAAAATGAAATAGTTTTCTTTTTAAAGAAATCATCACATAGAATATTAACTTTCTGCTTAATAAATAATTCAAACAGAGATCAACAGAGCACACTCTTAAATACAAGTAATGCTTCTGGACATAAATAGTGTTGTGCTGTAGGATAAGCACTGGACTGCTAATTGTGAGGCTGGTGGTTCAAATGCACTATCCTATGGTGGACCTCTATCAATCAGAATGGATACAATAGCATTTTGTTGTTGTTCTCGTTGTTTTAAGAGAATCTTACCATGAGTCTAGAGTCCTCAGCTGCTCCCTCTTTCCATGTCATCATCTCTGCCTCCATATCTGGTGTTGCTTTTTCTCTGGATAGGGTCCCACATTCCATTCATGCTCTTCTCCCTTGATGGTTCTAGGGTCCTCTGTCCCTGAACTGTAAGATTAACTACTCACCCCTTTTTGTCACAAAATTTCTAACTTTACAGTTATGACAATAACACAACCATATATACATACACCTAAAGATGATGCTGCCTGCGTTTTACTCTGAGATAACCCTACACTCATTCCTGGATTTTTGCGCATCCTGTCCTAATGGCTATTAAGAATAAGTTTCAATTTCCAACCAAACACTTTTCTAATAAAATGGGAGAAGGAAGCATTGTCCTTTCCTCCTACTTAGACAGGTTGTTCTTACCAGCCTTGAAACTCTGGCCTAGAAATACGAATAAATTTTGGGTTCTGAGCCTTTGTTTTTACTATAAACAATGAACAATCAATCTACCAATGCCTAGGTCATAACAATTGTTGTGAGGGGGAAATTTACATATTGTAAATTTTCTAGAATTCTGATGATAAATAATATATGTGCAATTACTATTAGCATGTTTTTAGAATCAGCAAACATGTGTATAACAACACTCTCAACAACATTAACTAGTTCTCCATTATGCAGTTGTGACCTAGGCTGTTCTTTTGTAGAGCTTGACTTTTGCGCATATCAGCCTACCTATCCTCTTTCTTGAAACATTTATATTGCTTGGATTCTATGACACCATATTTCTTCTGGCTTTCATCTTACTTTTATTCTTATGCTTCCTAAGCCTGTTTTACTATTTTTATGAGCTCTGGTAGCGTAGTGGTTACGAATTGGGCTGCGAACCTTAAGGTCAGCCGTTCGAAACCACCAGCCGCTCCGCGGGAGAAAGATGAGGCTTTCTACTCCCGTAAAGATTTACACCCTCGGAAACCCTGCACAGGGTCGCTATGGGTCGGAACTGACTAGACGGCACTTAGCAACAACAACAAACAAATATTATCTGTTATCGTCCTCCTTCTAATAATTTTAAATGAAGTGTTATGAATCTCTCCTCTTACACACTGTTCTTAGATTTTTGTTTTATCCTAGTTCACTTACAAGTTCTCAAAAAAAAAGAGGAAGACCCTCAAGGAGACAGATCCACACAGTGATATCAACAATATGCTCAGAATTGTGAGAGTGACTCAGGACTGGGAAGTATGTCATTCTGTTGTATGTAGGGTTGTTATGAGTTACAACTGAGTCAACGTAACCTAACAATAACATTAAGCAATTTTTCAATAGATATCTCTACAAGAAAGGGTTATCAGCACAATCTAACCAAATATCTTCATCTGAGATGTTTGGTCTATTTCATCTGTGCTTTTGCATACAAATAGCTTAACTTGTACTGAATTACCCGGACTTTTTCTGATTAAAGACATGTATTATAAAATTTCCATATGACCTTAAAATGTCTTGTTAATCTCACCGCTTCTCCCCATTTCCAGTGTTCGTATCCTAGTATATGTTGTTGTAGTTAAGTAGCTTCGAGTCAATTCTGACTCCTAGTGATCCTGCGTAGGGTTTCCAAGGAGCGAATAAGCCATACAATTTTCTACTTTATTGCTAAAAAAATCTTTTTAAAAGAAGTCAGTGTAACCAGTACTTTTTGCCATTTCTTTTTTCCCTTCAGAGTGCATCTAGCATGGCCTTTAAAAGTTGGAAATGTGATTGCACATTTTTGTTTTATTTAAATTCTTCAGTAGATTTCCCATAGAATAGAATTGCCTTTGAATCCAGCATGGTTTGATCCTCCGTAAGGCTCAGTCTACACAAAGTGTTCTTTTCTCTGCAGTTCTTAGGCTCTTTACTTGTTATGTATCTATGTGTATTAACTTTCTTTTCACCAGTGTAATGCTTACTCATCAATACCATCTCAACTCAAATTCACTTCCTCAAGGAGGGCTCCTTGAAATTCTAATCTAGATAAATTATTAGTTCTCATACTGTATGATCTCATAGCATCATTTTTAATTTTATGGCTCTTAAAGTTATTAATGATCATATATAAAAAGTATTTTAATAATGTCCATATGATACTTTTAATACAAGTTCCATGTATACAGGTAAAATATATTCTTTTCTTAATTGGTATTATCTTCCAGGGCTGGGGGCAATGAAAGCACTTATCCTATAATTATTTACTGAATGAATCAATGAATTATTATATCAGTAAAATAAAACTTATTAAGTAAGCTACTGACGAGACCTCATCCCTTGGGCTTCACTGTAATGTTAGTCTAAGTACTCACAATGATTTGTGAAAAGACTTATTCTCTGTTCTTGATTCCTGGAAGAATTACTTAGCAATTTTCTTGACAGTTTTAAAAATCAAAAACAAACACACAAAAACTATCCATGTGACATAAATCACTATGTTATTGTTGTTGTCAGGTGCCATTGAGTCGGAACCGACTCACAGCGACCCCATGCACAGCAGAACGAAACAATGTCCGATCCTGGGCCAACCTCACCACCGCCGCCACACTTGATGCCGTCAATGATGCCACCTGGCCGATCCATCTCGTTGGGGAGCTTCCTTTTTTTCTCTTACCCTCCATCTTACCCAGCATGACATCATTCTCCAGCCACTGTTCCCTCCTGACAATATGTCCACAGTATGAGAGACAAAGCTTAGCCATCCTGGCCTCCAAGGAGCACTCTGGCTGCACTTCTTCCAAAACAGATTTATGATAATTTAAAAAGAATATTCCAACACAAAATGCTTTGACATTTCTTAAAGAAGAAAAGAAATCGGTGGCAGCATCTGAAAGCAATTATATTTTAGATAAGATGAACAAAATATCAAACCTTTTGAAATATTGGCATGTGGGCTCAAAAGCATACATTTGCCTTTTCTTGGCAAGTGTCACCCTTAATTTATTTGCATCTTTCAAAAGACATCATATCTAAACATTAACAGATATCTCCTTCAATTCTGTTGCCACAGTTTTCTTCATATAAACTAGTTTCACAGATTATTTGCTCAGCATACAGATTGAGTAAATATGGTGAAATAGTACAACACTGGCACACACATTTCCTAATTTTAAACCATTCAGTGTTCCCTTGTTCTGTTTGAACTACTGCCTTTTGGTCCGTGCACAAATTTCTAACAAGCAAAATTAAGAGTTCTGGAATATTCATTCTCTGCAATGTTGTCCATAGCTTGTCATTATCCACACAATCAAGAGCCTTTGCATAGTCAATAAAGCACAGGTAAACACCTTTCTGATATTCTCTGCTTTCAGCCCAAATCCATCAGACATCAGCAATGATATCCCTCGTTCCACGGCATCTTTTGAATCTTGCTTGAATCTCTGGAAATTCTCTGTCAATGTATGCTTGCAGCCATTTCTGTAATACCTTTAGTAATACTTTTACTTGGATGGGATATCAAACATATTGTCTGATTATTTCTACATTCCATTGGGTCACTTCTCTTTGGCATGGGCACAAATATGGATCTCTTCAATCAGTTGACCATATCGATGTCTTTCAAATTTCTTGGCATACCTGAGTGAATACCACCAGTGCTACATAAGTTTGTTGCAGGATTTCAATTTGTATTCAGTCAATTCCCAGAGCTTTGTCTTTTGCCAATGCCTTTTAGTGCACCTCACCTTGTTATTTCTCCATCAGTATCATTGGTAGTTAAGCATATGCTACCTCTTTTTTATTATCATTTTAATTGAGAAAATATATTTATTTATTATAAGTGTTTAAATACCTAGTTGTTCAAATCAATCTCTGCTAAGTAAAACACTTTCTCAATTTTAATTTATTTGCATTGAAGTAAAATTAAATCATTCAGCCTAAACATTTTCATAGGTACTATCCTTTTAAAAATCCCCATTCAGAGTACCTTCCATGAAACTTATGACAAAGCTCATCATAACCCTTATTTTCTTTGTTTATGATTATTATGGTTGTTTCAATCAAATTTTGATACTACAGAATTATAGGTCTTCTTAACTTATACCACTAAAATAAACAATTTAATTTATGCAATTAAAAACTGTTGTTGTTAAGTACCGTGGAGTCGGTTCTAACTCATAGTGACACTGTACAGAATTTCTGAGACTGCCAATCTTTACAGGAGCAGACACCTCATCTGTTTCTCACAGAACCACTGGTAATTTCGAACTGCCGAACTGGAGGTTGGAAGCCCAACTCGTAACCACTATGCTACCAAAACTGTAGGTACACTAAAAGATTCGGACTGAATCAAGCTGAAATATTGCAAAGCACAATTAAAGAATTTCAAAATTAGGTATTTTATAATGTTTGTGTTCTCACCATATTTTATTTTCAGTTCTTCTCTCTCTCTCTGGGTTTTTTTTTTTTTTTTTTTTTTTTTTTTGGTTGTTGTTTTTAAATATAATTTAATTTCAATACCTTCCTATTTGTGAGATTTATTTTCAACCATTGTAATACCTAAACTCTGCAAGCATTGAATATTTGAGTTTTAGAGTTCTAGTAATGTTACACCAAATACTACCAAAATTTTGAGAATTAATTTTAAAGAAAGTTTAATTAGTGCAGGTCACTCAGGCTTATTTAAAAGAATTATTACTGAAAAGTCTTTCCAATTTATCAGAAGTTTAAATAACTCTCTTTATCGTACAGCAGCATTTAGCCCGCGTACTATATGATATATCATTGTTATTTTTGTAAGGTTCTCTTGATTCAGTTACAACCCATACTGACTCTATATACAACAGAACAAAAGATTGTCCAATCCTTTTTCATCCTCATAATTGTCACTAGTTTGAGCCTATTGCTACAGTCACTGTCAGTCCATTGCATTGAAGGCTTTCCTCTTTTTCACTGTCCCTTTACTTTCCTGAGCATGATGTCTTTGTCCATGGAATGTCCCCTACTGATAACATGTCCAAAGTATGTGAGATGAAGTCTTGCCAGTCTCACTTCTAAGGAGCATTCTGACTGTACTATTTCCAAAACAGATTTGTTCTTACTTTTAGATGTCATAGGATAGTTAACATTCTTTGACAATATCATAATGCAAAGGCATCAATTGGTCTTTGGTCTTCCCTATCCATTGTCCAGTTTTTTCATGCTTATGAGATGATGGAAAATACCATGATTTAGGTAAGGTATTCCTGGGATTGCAAAATAACATAATTGCTTACTAACACTTCAAAAGAAATATTTTGCAGCAGATTTGCCTAATGCAACGAGGTCATTTTATTTCCCGACTGCTGCTTCCATGGATGTTTATTGTAGAATGAAGTAAAATGAAATTCTTGACAACTACATTTTTTCTCTATTTATCATGATGTTGTCTGTTGGTCTAGTTGAGCAAGTTATTATTTTATTTTTATTAAAGTGTAATACACATTGAAGGCTTAGTCTTTGATCTTCTTTAGCACATGATTCAAGACCTCTTCAATTTCAGTAAGCAAGTGTGTGTGGTCTGCATATTGCAGGCTGTTAATGAGTCTTCTTCCAATCCATTTTCTTCTATGTACAGATCAGGTTCTCAGATTATTTTTTCACCATACAGATCAAATATAATAAAGGACACAATTCTGAGGCACACCTTTTCTGATTTTAAACCAAGCAGTATCTCCTTGTTCTCCTTAAATGCTGCCTCTTGGTCTATGTGTAGTTTTCATTAAGTGTCATAGCAATCCTATGTACTACAGAACAAAACACCGCCCAGTTCTGCACCATCCACACAATTGCTGCTATACATGAAGCTGTTGTGGCTGTCAGTGTGTCAATCCATCTCATTAGAGGTTGATAGAATCCCTCATCCATATGCATAATAAAATGGCTGCTTGCCGTGCTTTCTCTCTCCCTACCGGAACTTCTTCTCTTCCTACCAGAACTTCCTCTCTCCCTACTGGCACGTCATCCCTAGTCAACCTTTCACCTACCTCCACTAATCTCAACCCTGCCCTCCTTTTTGACCAGTAAAAAAATCCTTCCCCCTGCAATATGTCTCTTTCTTTCCTTCTGGCCTTATACGTGGTGTTTGTGTTCCAGCTCATTCCATCTCCTAGGAGTCTCCCTCTTTTTTGATGTCCCTCCACATTACCAAGAATGATGTCCTTCTTCGGGGACTTGTCCCTCCTGTTAATATGTCTGATGTATGACCGATCAAGTCTGGCCATCTTGGCTTCTAAGGAGCCTTCCAGTTACACATCCTCCAACAAGATTTTTTTGTTCATCTGGCACTTCATGGTATTTTTATACTTGTCTCCAACACCGTAACTCAAATGCATCAATTTTTCTACAGTCTTCCATATTCATTGTCCAATTTTCACTTATCTATGAGGCTATTGAAAATACTATGGTTTGGGTCAGGTGCCCTTTAATCCTCAAACTGATATGTTTGCTCATGAACACTTTAAAGAGGTCTTGTGCAGTAGATTTGTGTAATGCAATCTGTCATTTGATTTCTTGAGTGCTGCTTCATGAATGTTAATGGTGGATTCAAGCAAAATAAAATCTTTGACAACTTCAATCTTGTCTCCATTTATTGTTGTTGTTAAGTGCTGTCGAATTGGATCTGACTCACAGGGACTCTGTATAGGGTTTCTGTAAGCAGCCAGTGGTCCAGTGGTGAGGATTTTTGTTTCCATTACATTGAGGTGCAACCCAACTGAAAGCCGTGGTCTTTGATCTCCATCAGTAGGTACTGTAAGTCTTCTTCACTTTAAGCAAGCAGTATTTGATTCCTCTTGAAAGGCTGAATATCAACTATTTTATTTTGGTACAGTGACTCTGTGTATTCATTCCATATTCTTTTGATGCTTTCTACATCAGGGTTGGAGGAAGACTTATTCATAATCCTTGATGTGTTCAAGACCCTTGCTTGCTGAAAGAGAAGAGGACTTAAAATACTTATTGATAAAGATCAAATTCACAGTATTCAATATAGATTGCACCTAAATGTAAATAAAACAAAAATCCTCATCATTGTACTGATAAATAGCACTGAGATAAATAGAGAAAAGTTTGAAGTTGCCCAAGACTTCATTGTGCTCGAAGCAGCCATTTTTCTCATAGAAGCAGTAGTCAAGAAATCCAACAATGTATTGCATCAGGCCAATCTCTTGCACAAGACCTCTTTAAAGTGTTCAAGAGTAGCATGGACTGCCAAAAGAACAAACAAATCTGTATTGGAAGAAGTAGAGCCAGAATGCTTTTTAGAAACCAGGATGGTGAGACTTTGTCTCTCGTACTTTGGACATGGTATCAGGATAGACCAGTCCCTGGAGAAAGGCATCATGGTTGCTAAGGTGGAGGGTCAGCAAAAAAGAGTGAGACCCCAATGAGATGGATTGGCACAGTTGCAGCAGCAATGGTTCAAGCATAGCAAAAATTGTGAGGTTGGTTCAGGACCAGGCATGTTTCTTTTTGTTGTGCATAAGGTCACAGGAGTTTGTACTGACTGAAAGGCACCTAACAACAAAAACAAAGCATGTATCTGAAAGAGAACTTTCCAATTTAATATTAAATAGTTAACTCTGGCAAATCTGTGCTGTTCTTATGTCTTGGAAAGGTAGAAAACATAATTTCATACAAATATAAAATTGAATTAAAAATGAAGATAAATAGAGAGATACATTATTTCAGGTTTTGTGTGACTGGTATAACACTCTCCCTCTTGTATTAAACAAGTATGTAACTAGAAAGAATACATGAGGCAAGTGTTTTAAAAGATTGAATAACAGGCATTAAATGACTATAATTTCTGAGGGAAGAGGAACTCCCATGGAGAGTCTTGTGATCACCTGATTTTCTGATGATGAGAAATTAACTGCCTGAGTTAGCAAGTGAGAGGTGCAGAGACAAGATTAAATTGAAGAAATAGAGATAAGAATTTAGAAGAGCTGAGACATTTAGACTCTGGAGAATATCAGAGAAGAAAAAGGTTAGAGGAGAGCCCCAGATATCCTTATGTAAATTGCTTGCAAGACCATGATAAAGAGCTAAGTTGTTCATATGGGTACATAACTGGGGATAAGTGATGGTTAGGGTGGTGGACAAAGACTCTAAAGTTGAGCTCGTGTTTCCTGGATCAAGGTACTCTACTCACAGTGTAAATAGTGCCCTATAACAACCATTATACAAAGCAAGCACTGCATTCCAGATGATGGTTTCCATATACATAAAATATTGCCTCTGAACTAGAACATCAGTCATACTTTTAAATAGACCATGCTATCATTTTATCAAATTTTTGGTGGATCTGCACTGGACTGCAAACCCAAAGTTCTGCAGTTCCAACGTACCAGCTGCTCCTCAGAAATCCTATACAGGGATGTTAGGAGTCAAAACAGACTCGACTGCACTTAGCAACAACAACAATATTTATAAATTGACATTTGCTGTTACATGCTACAAACAGCAGATGCTATGGGTCACAAGTCCACTTGCACAAAGTAATTTTCTTTCTTGTCATGATATTATATAGAATTTTGTGCTATGAACCATGCTCTCCAATCCCTAAGATAGTGTTTTAAGCTGAGGTTCTGTGGACAGGAAAAGAAAGAAAACATAATTTCCTTAATTTTGGCTTAACATTATCAATTACAGTTCATTATTAATCTGTAATTAGACAAACTCTATTCCCCAAATCTTAACTTTACAAACAAATACAGTAAGGCCAAATTTTACATTTAAGATGATTTAGTGGGTCCTTTCTGAGTCATAGTTTCCTGTGAAATTATTTTGATACTGTTTGAATATTACTCAACCCTCTGACTTACATAAGGCTTTGATGCAGGTCTGCTGTAATGGCAGAAGTCTACAACCAAAAATATTCCTTTTATAGATGATGCTTCTGAGGTGATAATACAAGTCAGTGGGAAAAGAACAGTCTGTTTACCATAATTGTATTTAAATGGACTGAATTTGAAGTCATTTCAAATTTAAAACTAACTTAGAAATGCTATTTTTTTGTGGTACAAATAATTAAATCATTCATTTGCTAAATGAAAGGAGATGCCTTGAAAGAAAAGTGCATGGATCTACTTCACAAAATCAGACATTGAAAACCCTATGGTGCTCCGGTCTATTATGGCACACAAAGGGTCACCAGGAATCAAAACTAACTTGGCAACAATTGCTTTTAGTTCCTCATAAAGTCATAAATAAGGAGCTCTGGTAGCATGGTGGTTACAAATCGGGCTGCTAACCTCAAGGTCGGCAGTTCAAAACTACCAGTGGTTCCGTGGGAGAAAAATGAGGCATTCTGCTCCCTTAAAGATTTACAGCCTCGGAAACCCTGTGCAGGATCACTATGAATCGGAACCGATTCCACGGTACTTAGCAACAACAAAGTCATAAATATTAAAATAAAATGTTTCTTAATGTTATTATTTATGCTGTTGTTGTTGTTGTCAGGTGCCATAGCAACCCCATACACAGAAGAACAAAACAATGTCTGATCCTGGGCCAACCTCACTACTGCTGCCACATCTGAGTCCATCAATGATGCCACCTGGCAGATCCATCTCGTTGGGGGTCTTCCTCTTTTTCTCTGACCCTCCACCTTACCAAGCATGATATCCTTCTCCAGTGACTATTCCCTCCTGACTATATGTCCAAAATATGAGAGACAAAGTTTAACCATCTTGGCCTCTAAGGAGCACTCTGGCTGCACTTCTTCCAAAACAGATCATTTGGTTCTTTTGGCAGTCCATGGCACTTTTAGTATTCTCCTCCAACAGCACAATTCAAAGGCATCAATTCTGCTACAATCTTCCTTTTTTACTGTCCAGCTTTCTCATTCATATGAGGTTATCGAAAATACCATGGCTTGGGTCAGGCGCACCTTAGTCCTCAAGCAGACATCTTTGCTTTTCAACACTTAAAAAAGTTCCTGTGCAGTAGATTTGCCCAATGCAATACATTGTCTGATCTCTTGACTGCTGCTTCTGCGAATGTTGATAGTTGATCCAAGAAGAATGAAGTCCTTGACAACTTCAATCTTTTCTCCGTTGATAAGAATGTTGTTTATTGGTCCAGTGGTGAGGATTTTTGTTTTCTTGACATTGAGATGCAATCCATACCGAAGGCTGGGCTCTTTGATCTTCATCAGTAAATGTTTCAAGTCCTCTTCACTTTCAGAGGACATATAATAAATCAAAATTTAGAATATAAAATTTGAATTTATATTCAAGGTTTCTATCTTTTTTTTGTTGTTGTTGAAGTTTCAGTCTTGCAGCATGCTAAGTATGTGAAATGTTACTACTCAGTAAATATTCTAAATCATCATCAAACAAACCATTTCTTCTATGCAGGATGGAAGCTATAGTAAGAGTTCTACTACAAAGCAGTGAGATGAACTCAATTGTATGTTGTAGTCACAAGGCTGCTGCATGCAGACAGTATTCATGTTCTTAAGAACTGAAGTAACAAGCAGTATCTGATACATTCTGATGATAATCTTCTATTATTATACACTTTATAGAAGAAAAGTTAACTTTGGATTACAATTTGAATTCATATAGTGTCTTTAAAACTAGAACTTCACTGTATGCCTTTGATTTTAGCCCTTCTCTTGAAAATTTTCAATAGACTTCCTTTTGCAAACATATTTTGAGGCTGATCATTATATTTCTACTGTCCCAACGTTTTGTGCTAACATTTTATTTAAAATATATTATAAATGGACTTTAGAGATTTTCAGTTCCAAGGGGCCCATAGGAAAAGAGACATATGTTTGGAAAATTGTGATTAATGACTTCATAAAATGATTGAGAAATAAATAAATTAAGTGGTTAATACAATGAATTTTTAAAATGTAAGACTGATGATCTGCCCTGTAAACTTTCACTCAAATCACAATAAAACTTAAAAAAATAAAAATAAAACAAAATAATGACCCCCTCAGAAAATGTTCTTTGATGGATAATATTCAAACTATTTGGTAGTATAGTGCAACTTTTTGTACACATGTCCATATTTGGAATATTCAATGCTAACTAACTTCAAGAGTGGCAATGACTAACCAGAAATTCCCTATAATGGCTATATTATTGCTGTTAAGTGCCACTGACTCAGCTTTCACTCATAGCAACCTTGTATATGATTTCCCAGGAGTGACTCATGGTTTGAACTGCCAACCATATAGTTAGCAGTCCCATGCTTATCCTATAGCACCATTCCAGAACTCCATAACAACTATGGCAGACAGTTAAGAGATAAATATCTATTCATTCACTGTCTTTGTGGAGAAAGGTAAAGGGATATTCTTATTTCTCAGTATTCCTTTCAGTTCTGTAAGTCTGGAGTTAATACCCAAATTGAAGTTGTTATTGTTATTAAGTGTTGTCAAGTGTGTCTATGTACAACAGAACAAAACACTGCCCCGTACTACACTGCCCTCAAAATTATTACGTTTGAGCACATTTTTGCTACCACTGATTCAGTCAATCTTTTTTAGGGTCTTTCTCTTTTTTCATTTGATCCTTCACATTACCAAGCACAATGTTCTTCCCCAGGGACTGATCACTATTGACAACATTTCTGAAGAATGAGAGACTAAGTTTTGCCATCATTGATTCTAAAGATCATTCTGGCTGTATTCTTCTAAGACAGATCTGTCTGTTCTTCTAACTGTTGTTAAGTGTCATCGAGTTGGTTCTGACTCAGAGTGATCCTGTATAGGGTTTCTGAGGAGCTGTTAGTGGAATTGAATTGCAGACTTTGTGGGTTGCAGTACATTGCTGGTCCTACAGCGCCACACCAAGAGTCCAAGGCAATTTCAGTATTTTCCACCATCATAAATTAAATGTATCAATTCTTCCACAGTAGTCTTTATTTGTTTTCCAAGTTTCACATGCATATGAAATGATTGGAAATATGGATTGGGTCAGGCACACCTTTGTCTTTAAAATGATATCTTTGCTCTTTAAAACTTTTAAGAGTTCTTTTGCAGCAGATTTCTTTAATGCAATACGTCATTAGAAGAACGGTTGCCTCCGTGAGTATTGATTGTGCACTCCAGCAAAATGAAGTCTTTGACAACTTCAATCTTTTCTCCAGTTATCATGGTGTTATTTATCGGTCCAGTTGTGAGGATTTTAATTTTCTTTATATTGAGTAACAATCTATATTGAAGGATTCACTGACCCTTGTTAACAAGAATTTCAAGTCCTCCTGATGTGGCGCTGTAGGATCAGCACCGGACTACAAACCACCAAGTCAGTAGTTCCCACCCACCAGCTACTTCTCAGAAACCCTATACAGGGTCACTATGATTCAGAATAGACTGGAAGGCACTTAACGGTAACAATACATTCAGCAAGTAAGGCTGTGCCATATGCATATCATTGATTGTTAATGAATCTTTCTCCAATCTTGATGCCATGTTCTTATTCATGCATTCCAGCTTATTAGATCGTTTGCTCAGCATAAAATTGAATAAATACAGTGAAAGGTTACAACCCTGGCACACACCCTTAATGTTTTTAAACCATTCATTATGCCTTTATTCTTTTTTAAAAAACTGACTTTTGGTATATGTACAGGCTCCTCATAGGCACAATTCTTTATTCTTCTCAAAGTTATCTGTAGTTTGCTATGATTCATACATTCAAATGTCTTTGCAAGGTCAAAAAAGCACATGTAAACGTTTTCTTGATATTCTCTGCTTTCATCCAAGATCGATCTGACCTCAGAAATGATATCCTTCCTACTATGTCCTCTTTCAACCCAGCTTGAATTTCTGAAAGCTTCTTGTTATTGTAATGTTGCAACTGTTTTTGAAATATCTTCAGCAAACTTTTACTTGCATGTAATAATAATTATATCTTCTGTTGATTTGTACATTCTTTTGGGTCACCTTTGTTTGAAATGTACACAAATGTGGATGCCTTTGAAATGGTTTGCCAGGTAGCTGTCTTCTAAATTTCTTGGCATAAATGAGAAACCGCCTCCAGCAATACATCAGGTTGTTTAAATATATCAATTTGTATTCAGCTAATTCCTGGAGCTTCATTTTTTTTACCAGTGCCTTCAGTGCAGCTGGATGACTTCCTTTAATATCAATAGTTCTTGATTATATGCTACCTCTTCAAATGGTGTAATATTGCCCAGTCCTTTT
>NW_006408562.1:2351222-2352783 GCF_000296735.1 Chrysochloris asiatica | reverse complement strand
ATCATTTCAATGTTTTCCAACTTTTGCATTCCATTCACCAGTAATTATCAATGCATCTGGATTTCATGTTTGATCAGTTTAAAACTAAAGAAGTTGGTGGTAGAGTTATTCATCTTCATCACAGGCTTTAGCTGTTGGTGCATAAATTTGATACTTGTCTTCCTAGATGACATATGGGTATCATCCTATCACATACAGTGTTGTACTTCAAGATAGACCTTGATATATTCTTTTTAATCATGAATGTGATGCTTTTCCTTTTCAATTTGTCATTCTTGGCATAGTAAACTATATGATTGCCCAATTCATCATGGCCAATACCAGTCCATTTCAGCTCACAAATACCTAGGATACTGATCTTTATATATTCAATTTCATTTTTGGTAACTTCCATTTTTTCTAGATTCACACTTCACATATTATATGTTCTGATTATTAATTGATGTTTGAAACTGTTTGTTGCCATTTTAAGTTTGCCCCATAAGCAAATGAAGGTTCTGAAACTCTTCCATTCACATCTTTAAGATCAACTCTTTGAAGAGACCGTTCTTCCTCGTTCATAATTAGAATGCCTTCCAACCTGAGCTGCTCATCATCTGGCACTATATATGACAATGAATATTTGTATTTTTAAAGTTTATAAACTTATAAACCTATTTATAAGGTTTCAGTCACTATGTGTTCACAAGTGATCCACCTTTCCTTCTTCCTAGTTTATCTTTGTCTGGAATTTCCACTGAAATCTGTCCCATATGAGTGACCCTTCTGGTATTTATAAGTACTGGTAGTATTCCTTTCATCATCACAGCAACAGACAAGTTGCTATGGTATGTCAAAATGACAGAGCAGTGGTGGAGTTAAAGTTATAGAGGAACATATGTTGGCTACTTGTACAGCTAATCAAAAATGGGATTTGTTGCTTCATGAGTTATTGAACACTACATCATAGCTGAAATATATGCAAGGCTCCATGGGCATTTTTCAGAGATGTTTGAGATACATGCTTTGTATCTCCCCTTGTGTGTAAAATTCTGTGATTCTAAATCTTGTTAAGGTCATGAGATGATTAAAGACAGGTTATACTTGTGAAATAGATAATGAGAAAAAAGAGCTCTACAGAAATAGAAACTAACTACTAAAGCTTCCTCAGAGGAGAATTTTATCACAAAGGTGCCTCCTGATGTAAGACAAAAGTGAACCAATGTCAGTTGAAACAAAGAGAATACGATGGGAATAAGGCACTGATGTGGGGTATAGAAGACAAACCATAAAAGAAGGGAGTATGCTTGTGTACACCACTTGACTTGTAATTAAGACAACTCTTCTCATTCTTAAAAGGAATTGCAGGAAATAAAGAATGTGGTTTGAGGCAGACTTAAAAAAAAACCCTGTGCAATGTAAGTTTCTTTGTAAACACCATTCCTGCTGTACTTATTTCAAAACAGATTTATTTGTTCTTCTGGCAGCCCATGGTCCTTTTAATATATTCCTCCAACACCATAATTCAAATGTATCAATTCTTCTCAGGTCTTCCTGAATCATTGTCCAACTTTCACACACA
>NW_006408562.1:2346869-2349832 GCF_000296735.1 Chrysochloris asiatica | reverse complement strand
AAAAAAAAAAAAGAAAAATATTGGTTCAGTAATTTTTTTGAAAAACAGCACTAGTATTCTGAAGCTATTATAAATTTTAGATTATATAAACAGTGTTCTTGTTGTTATTATTAAGTGCCATAGAATTGGTTCTGACTCACAGTGAACCTGTATAGGGTTTATGAGGAGCAGCTGATGAGTTTAGTTTGAGCCTCCACATTGTGGTTCAAACTGACCTTACAGTCCAGGACTTAATCTTTGTTGTTATTGTTACGTGATGTTAAGTTGGTTCTGACTCATAGCGACCCTGCATAGGGCTTCAAAGGAGTGACTGGTGAATTTGAGCTGTTGACCTTGTGGTTCAAACTGACCTTGCAGTCTAGTACTTAATCTCACAGTGCCACACCAATGATAACATCATAGATATGAACATACAGTAATGTCTAAGTGAATTGAATAAAGGAATTTCAAACATTCATGTGAACCTAATATTTGGACAGATTGAGAGAGATATTCCTAGTTCAGTTTACTGAAGTGGCCTGAAAGTCATGTCACTCCTGTAGCAATGAGAACAGCACCAATAATAGTACCTAATGCTACCTATTTACCATTTCCCATTAAATTGATTCTAGGCTCCTTTAAGACACGACTAGTTTCTAATTTGGTAAAAGAAAGTATAGTGTGACCCTGGTGTATTTTATGCCATGAAACAAAGATAATCCAAGAAAAATTGACCATCAAACAACAAATTTCTTGTGAATTGAAACTCGTTGAATTTCTGAAGATGCATGTATAATCATGGAAATACTGATTACTCCAAGGGAAATGCTATCTAATTAAAACACTAGGGTTAGAGGGAAGCTTGGATTATATAATGAACTCTCACCCACTGCATCCCATGAGTAATTGACCTCAATATTTTAGTTCTTAAAAATGGGTAAGAATGTATCAGAAGAAAATATTAGGAAGACAATGATAATTTAATGTTCTTCATTTCCACTTGCCTATTTTCCACAGTAATTGCAACAATGAGCTCCAATATAACAACATTTGTGAGGATGGCTAAGGACTGGGCAGTGTTTCATTCTGTTGTGCATAGGGTCGCTATTGTTTGCCACTGGATTGCTAGGTGGCACCTAATAACTATAACATTTTCCACCTACCATGGACTTATTGAAATCCTGATGTGGCAATGTAGAATAGGCACTGGACTGCTAACAGCAAAGTCGACTATTGAAACCCACCAGCTACTTCTCAGAAACTCTACATAAAGTTACTATGAGTTCTAAATGGTTCAACAACCTTTAGCAACAATAATGGATTTTTAGAGGTTGTCAATCAAGTGTGGTTTAATTTTTCTTCTATTATTAGTGATTTTTCACTTTTTATTATCAATCTGATTAGTATGCAGTGATGGAAATATGCAGATATTTTTGACTGAACTAAGAGAACAATGTTTAGTGATAGATATTATTTATATTTACAACATCTGGTTTTAAGTAATTTTTAGTCTTTAGGAATCTTAAATGAAAATTATTATCCAAATATTTAAATCTCATATATATAATGAATTACCATAAATGTTTATGACTTTGGGTTCGTACTTCCTTAGAAAACAGTTCTTAGCATGATATTCATACTACAGTAGACTTATAGTATTTTTTGTTGTTAGGTTTCATACAGTATGCTCTGACTCACAGTTACCATGTATAGAACATCAAGAAATATTGCCTGACTTGCTAACATTGTCATAACCATTCCTATGTTTGAGTCTATTATTGCTGTCACTGTGTCTAGCTTATTGAGATTCTTCCTCTTTTTCATTAACTCTCTACCTCCTGCAGGTGAACCACTCCAATATGCAGTTTAAGCCACAGGAAAAAGAAAAATTAATGTGCTATATAGTCACCCAAAAGGATGCTATATAAAATACCAGTCTCTCTTGAACAAAAGGCAGCAACACAAGAAGAAAGGCATCACCTTAAGTTATCTCACTCTTGTACAAAAATGTGTATGATTCTATAAACTGACATTGCACACCAAGTAACTTAGGTGGAGGAAAATACTAAAGTTCTCCTAAATTACAAAAATAACAAATTAAAGTAATAATTACGAGAATATAGACAAAATAGAAGATGCAAAATACATATTTCAAATTTTAAAATATATTCCAAAAGAAAATTATGTAAATTTGTAAAGGTACTTTGTAAAGAAATAAAATAAATTTATCATTATAAAAATTCGATATTAATATATCAGGGAAAAAAATGCACTAGACAACAATATCTGAAAATGATTAAGAAAAAATTTTGAAGGGATGATAACATTATAGAATAGAAGTATGCCCAAAAACTACTGAGGAGTTTTTAAAACTATAGAGTATACATAAAAAAAAATCAAAAGTAAAATTTTATATTTTTATGTTATTAGATTAGGAAAGATGGTGAACTTCTCAACTATTGCAAAATAAAATTGTCAAACTTGGCTGGAAAGAAATTTAAATTCAACACATAAAGAACTAGCTTGGCCTAACATATTCTGAAGCCTACTATAAATCTGTTGTAATTAAAAATAAGGGTGGATGGGTATGCACACATTTAAATGAAATAAAATAAAATAAGGCATGCATCTATGAATACTGCACATGCGATAAAAGTGTCTCAGTTTTAGGATGCAAATCTGTTTCAAAAAATAAAAATTAGTACCATTTTTCTATCATAAAGAAACCAGATCAAGGAAGTTAAGATTCTGATATTAAACATATACTATTCAAGAAATCTACCACTTGTCAGTCAGTTTGTCATACTGTGGTGGCTTCTGTGTTGCTGTGATTCTGGAAGCTATGCCACAGCTATTTTAAATACAAGCAGATCAACCATGGTAGACACATTTCAGCTGAGCACCCATACGAAGACAGACTAAGAAGAAGGAAGGAAGACTTCTTCTGAATTTTTAGTCACTGAAAACCTTATGAAAGTCAGCAT
>NW_006408562.1:2332191-2336034 GCF_000296735.1 Chrysochloris asiatica | reverse complement strand
ATTGTGTAATTTAGTTATTGCAGATTCAATAAAAGGTACTATGATGGAGTGAAGACAGGGAACATATGTTTATATATATCATTGAATTCACCAGAATTAATTTATCAAAAAGGTTTACTATGCTAGACAGATTTTAGGTGCAAATGCTACTGGAAATGAATGCCTCATCAGGACATGCTATTGAGTCCAATATGCCATAAGACATCTTAGCATGTTAATAGCACTTTTAATACCAAAAAAGGCACATCTACAAAATTAAATGTTACATTTAGTTTGGAAATGCCTAGTCTATATTTATGATTAAAATGTTATTACATTCTAGATAATCAGGCTAGAATAACATCTGGAGTTAAAATGGATTTATTGATAAGGATCAGTCTTCAGTCTTCCTTTTGTTGTGTGATTTTATAGATTATAACTACTTTTTCTTTTGATTAAAGGTAGGGGTAAGAGTGGAATAAGGCAGGTTTTGGGTTTTCAAGTACTTTTGAAAAACTGCAAGTATTGGTTATTCATTTACTTAGGCATAATTTGGTGAAAAAAACTGAGAACTGCCTATTATTAATGAATTGAAAAGAAAGCTCCTTCTGTTTGCTTTGTTAATTGCCTCAGGATATCTTTTTTTTAAAAAAAAAATAAGTTGTTTTAAGAGGAACAGAAGGGAAATCTACCTAGTGTACACACAGTATGAACCTCATAGAGAGCTGATACCCCTGAGTATGGCCGACGTTAGAAGGAGGAGGAGTGGTTAAGAAAGTTTAGGACCTTGACTCTTCTGGTTGGCTAAAGCTGCTTATAATGAAGGAATTGGAAAGGAATCAGCTGACATTAGGCCAGCAGGTTTTTTAAACTGCATTGTTACCTGCCTTTCTCACAAGTAAATCAACCCCTTGCACTTATTTCCTACTTTGAAACAGTTTTCTTGATTACTAATTCTATTTTATTTTTATAACTTCAACATGAACGTTAATTGCTGTAAGTTCATAGCAGGTGCCTTAATTTTTGTTTTGAGTCAAACCATTCCATATCAGAATTTCTCTAACTATCAAAATATTAGCTTTAAAATGTTAGGGTTTTTTGTTGTTGTTGTTGTTGTTGTTTGTTGTTTTTTTTTTAATGTATAATGCCTTGGTTAATTTAACCGTTAAAGTTGCTATAGATGGCAATCTTTACATATGTAAATTTAATTCACTTTGTATTTCATATATGATTTTCCAGTTGAGTACATTTTATATTAAGGATGGATTGGGTAAATGAAAGCTATGTCTTAACTTGATTTGTCATTAAAATTTAAGGTTCCTTGACTATTTGATTCATGTCTTCTAAAAAATAAGAAAGAAAGAAAAGAAGTAGGAGAATATATGTGTGTGTGTGTGTGTGTAAGTATACACACAACAAACATATAAAATATCATAAAAAGTTTAAAGACAGTTAAAGTACAAATAGTGATTACTGAAAAATTGGTGTGCATATGTATTCATTTGATCATTATTTCCAGTTATATAAAAATAACCTCTACTCAGTAATAATAGCAAAGAAAATTAACAGGAAGATATATTATTGTTGTTGTTGTTAAGTGCTGTCAAATCAGTTCTGATCCACAGCTCCCCTGTATAGGGTTTTCAAGGAGCACCTGGTGAGCGTGAACCACCAATTTAGCAGTTCAAATGGTTTTGCAGTCTGGCACATTGCCCCAGAGCACCACGCCAGGACTCCAGGAAAACATGTAGAGAGGTTACTTTATCAAAGATGTATGGATTAACACAAATTCAGTGTCTTTGGAATAGAGTGCCTGCAGGACCATTTCAGTTGTTAGTGATTGAGGCCCCATGAGAGACACTGGTCAGAACATCAGGGTATGTGTGTGGACTTTGGAAAACTTCATACCACAAAAGAAGTATTCAGCCAGGAACAGAGGACCCTAGAACCATCAAGGGAGAAGAGCATGAGCAGAATGTGGGACACTATCCAGAGAAGCAGCGACACAAGAGATGGAGGCAGGGATGATGACATGGAGAGAGACAGCAGCTGAGGACTTCAGATTCATGGTTAGAGAGGGACTGGGTGCTAGAGGACAGGAGGCAGGCTTGCAGAATATGCCCTTGGTTGTTTAATGATTATATATTCCTGAGTGTTTTTGTGTACATCAAAACAAAAAACAAACAAACAAACAAACAAAAAAAACAAACAAACAAAAAAAAAAAAACAGAGGGAATAGAAGCAAATACTGTTGAATGATGATGCATGGAGGGGATTGTAATCATTGTAATGAAACGAAATATGATAGGATGAGTACAAAACTGATGTTCTCTTATTTAAACTATCACTCAATTCACAATAAAAGCTTAAAAAGAGAGAGAGAGAGAGAAGTATTCAGTAGATTCTGAATGTCAAATCAGCACCTACAAAGCATTCAATGACAAATAAATCAAGAGAATTTAAAGCTTGAATAAGTTAATTAAAATAGAATCAAATTTGCTTCTAAGGCACAACTAAATGAATAATTGTTAGCCTATTTGTCTTGCAAATATAAAAGAAAAAAGGTAATAATATACTTGAAAATCTCATGTTTTATTGGTAGATCCATTGATGCTTCATTTTTAAGAAAAATTTGAAAAGATTTCTTAAAATTCACAGGCATACAGATGCGTAAAAAGCAACTGACAACAATTCAATCCCTAGGAATCTATCCCACAACACTAAAATGCTAAATATAGAGTGTTATGTATACAACATACAATGTAGCACTGTTGTAGAGCAAAGATTTAGAAGCAATCTAATTCTCTCTTTACCAAAAAAAATCAACTTTATAGTATATCCATTCAATTTTATAAAATACATACATTTTTAACAATCCAAAAACAGAAAGAAATTTTATTGGCTGGAGAGAAATGCCCACATAACCCACAAGGTATCAAATAGTATATGTGCATATTATATGCATACATAAATATAACATTACAAATATAAATAAACAGCAAAATATACATATTAAATCTATGTAAAACACTAAATAGCTATACAACCCCAAAGCTTGAAATAAGGAAACATACTGAACTTAGTAAAATTAAAATACATTTGAATAAACATTAAAAATACACATTAATGAAAATTGTTTTGGTAAAACTACCAACTGGTATATCTGACTAAGGTATGGGAGTCTTGGGCAGTCATATTTAAAATAATGACCACCAATATATTAATGGAGTCTTGGTGAAGCACTGAAGGATAATTCGCTGGATTGGATAGTTGATTTGAACTGCAAGGTCGATTATTCAAGCTAACAAACTGCTCCTTACAAACCTTATACAGGGTCACTGTTGGTTGCAACTGACTCAATGGCAGTTAACAAATACAACAATGCCATTAATACAACGTCCATCCCATCCATACTTTTCAAACTTAAAAGACATAAATGCTTTCCTGCTTCCTTCTTGCTTCTGTATAGTTTTCATTCTTCAAGTGGTAAACAGGCCAGGCAATTTCGGGCCTTTTGGTAATTTCTTTGGGTTCCTCTACTTTTTTATGTTTTCCTTGCACACTGGAAAAGCTAGCTTTTATTACTTCCTGTCATCTAAGTATCTTCACAAGAAAAATGGGCCCAGTATCTTCCCGTAAAAGGCTTGTCAGTCAACAGAATTTATCTAGATCTTCTACTCCTAATTTAACGAGGCCTGAAAAATCAAAAGTTCCATATTTAGCTAACCCTGAAACCAGAATCCTTGGGTTCAAATCCAGACCCATCATTTACTAGCTCTGAGAACTTGAGTCTCAGTTACTCATGCCTGTTGTTGTTAGGTGCCATTGAGTTGGTACCAACTCACAGTGACCCTGTGCACAACA
>NW_006408562.1:2324762-2328621 GCF_000296735.1 Chrysochloris asiatica | reverse complement strand
ATCGTTGTTACCACAGTGTCAATCTGTGTCCTTAGGGGACTTCATCTTTTTTGCTGACCCTTCACTTTACCAAGCATGATTCCTAAAGCAGAGCTAGGTTCCTCTTATAAACATGGAGTCCTGGTGTGGCGCTGTGGGATAATACACTGGACCACAAGGTCAGTTTGAACTTCAAGGTCATCAGTTCAAATTCACCAGCTGCTACTTGGAAACCCCGTACAGGTTCATTATGAGTCTGAACTGACTCAATAGCACTTAACAACAGCAACAATACAAGAAACAAATGCTCCCTATCTTGTCTCCAAGGAACATTCTGGCTGCACTTATTTAAGATAGATTTGTTTGTGCTTCTGGTAGTCTGTGGTGCTTTCAATATTCTTCTCCAATAGCATAGTTCAAATGCATCAATTCTTCCTTAAACATTATCCAATTTTCACATGCATATAAGGCAACTGAAAATACCATGGCTTGGATCAGGCTCTTGAAAACTCTAAAGAAGTTTTGTGCAGTAGATTTTCCTGATACAGCATACCATTTGATCTCTAGACAGATGCTTTCATGAGTGTTGATTGAGGATCAAGCAAAATGAAGTCTCAAAGCTTCAATATTTTCTCCATATATCATGATGTCATTCTTTGGCTCAGTTGTGAGTACCTTTGTTTTCTCTAGAATGACATGTAATTCATATTGAAAGCTGCAATTTCATATTGAATCTGCAATCAAAATGTTGGGGTTCAAACCCAGGAGCATTTACTAGTGTTGAGCATTTGATCCTCTGTTACTCATACTTAAATGAAGATATTGATAGTACCTTTGTAATATATTTACAGATAACTTAGGTAAGGCCCTGTTATCATAAATATTAGGTATCATTGAAAGAATAATAATTAATTGGAAAGCAGTAAAAGTGTTGCACATTAAAGACAGACAAGCTAAAAAATAGGGCCTTTGGCTGGGGAACTATTTTCCTGCAATAAATCTGTGTCATATAAGAGTGGCACAAATGTAGCTAAAAGCAGCAGAAGGCTTGAGGTTATAACTTTATTTAGGGAGAAGATTTACTTTGTGCTCAAAGAGCTTTTCCAAGCCATTAAATTTAGCAATTAGGGATTTAGCTTTGAATAGTGATAGAGATGTGTTTTCAAGCCATGAGATGTGTCCTCAGAGATTGATTTGCTGAAAGAATTGTATCCTTTCTGTTTTTCTGAGGAATTTACAGGACAAAGTTTGCTGGAATGAGATAAGACTTTTTTCCTGAGCCATGAATATTAAACTTTTAGCATTCTATTACTGTATTTGGTGTATGACATCAGATTAGCAACTCTGATTTTTTACCTCTGTTTACTTATTAATGTACTTAAAATGTCTTTCTATTTTTTTCATTTTCCAACTGGGGTCAAAATTCGAGTGTCATCAATGTTGTTGGATTAAGAATATAGATGGTAATGTGACTTTTATTTGTTCTTGGAGTATCAAGGCTTGGGGAATGAAATAGCTGATGAAGGACAATATTTTGACACAGAGTAAAGAGCAGACAGGGAAAATATCAGCAGAAGGACAGGACTAAATGACAGATATTTTAGTTATTGCTTAATTGATTTAAAAAAAAAATAGAAACAGTGCAGTTCTGGGCAAAGAAAGACTTGTTTTATGTAAGGTTTCAGTAGAATTACATGGCATCACAATGTTATATTTGAAGATTTCTATTAGTTGACTAAATATTGTTGGGTTTCGGTAAGCTAATGGATACTAGTTTTGATATTGTACCACAGGATAAGTACTGGACTGAAAACCACAAGGTTGGTGGTTTAAACCCAGTTAGCCAGAACAACAATGAAGAATAACAGTTGAATGACATCTGGGGACAGTGGTTATGCCGTGTTAGATTTCTTAGCTTGAATGCAGAAGACCCAGTTGGCTTTCCAGCCAATGTCTCTCATGCTCGGCTACCAACTACCTGTGAAAGGAGGCTTTGGTGTGGTTAGGATGCTGGTGTGGTCCTATAGGATAAGCACTGGACTGCTAACTACAAGGTCATTAGTTCAAATCCACCACCTGCTCCTTGGAAACCATATACAGGGTTGCTAAGAACCAGAACACACTCAATGGCACTTAGCAACTACAACAACTGAAAAGGTTTCAGCAGAACTTCTACACTAAGATAGATTAGGGTGACAGGCTTGGAGATCCACTTCCAAAAATTAGTCACAATAGTTTAATATAACTGGCCATGGAAATAATGCAGGACTGGATGTATTATTCCATTGTGCCTGGAGTCACCATGAGTAAGGATTTGGCCTAGTGACAACTCCAAAGATAACAACAAATACCATCTTGATGTTCCTGAGATCAGAGAAACTTCATTCTTTCTCTACTTTCTAAGATTACCCCTTCAGTTTTCTGCTATGGTAACTCATGAATTTACTTTCAGGTATGTAAAAAAATATATAAGTATGTTTATGAAAAATATGTATAGGGATATTCATTGCAGCATTCTATATAATAATCATGGGAACTCCTCTTTCTTAACTACTATGGCAGTCAAATTATATTCAATGGAAAAAGACTGAACATTCGCCCTGGAGACTAAGAACAAGACAATTCTTGCTTTTGCCACTCTTATTCAGTATTGTATTTGACATTTGAATGATAGAAATTTATAAGATCAATGACTTGCAAATACCTTTTTAAAACAACCTAAAAGATGACTATACACATGGACCTCACCAGGTGGAATATATAGGGATAAAATGATTTCATCTGTAACGTGATACAGTGGAAAAGCTCCATATCATCTGCCAAAAAAAGGCCAGGGACAGACTGTGGAACAAACCATCAATTGCTCATATGCAAATATAGGCTGAAACTGAAGAAAAATAACAAGTCCTTGAGAGCCAAAATATAATCTTGAATATATCCCACCTGAACTTAGAGATCATGTGAAGAACAGACTAACACATCAGTGTTAGTCACTAAGGACCATAGCCAGAAGAATTGTGGGATGACATCAGAAATATCATACAAGAAGAAAGTAAAAGGTCATTAGATGACAAGAGAAAGAAAATATCAAAACTGATGTCAAAAGAGACTCTGAAGCTTGCTCTTCAGGTTAGAGATGCTAAGTCAAATGGAGAGAAGAGGTACAGGAGCTGAACACAAAATTTATTCAAGAGCAGAACAGAAAAGTCAGCTCTAGAATAAAATCTCACACATTATAATAAAATATGCAAAGATCTGGAATTGAAAAACCAAAATGGAAGATCATGCTCAGCATTTCTCAAGCTCAGGGAACTGAAGAAACACTTCAAGCATCTACTTGAAATATTGAAGGATTCTATAGGCAAAATCTGTTGGAATCAAGAGATCCTTTTTGGAAGAAGTGCATCCAGAGTGCTCCTTGGGAGTCTAGATAGCCAAACTTCGTCTCTCATGATTCAGACATATTGTCAGGAGGGAACCAGTCTTTGGAGAAGGACATCGTGCTTGTTAAAATAGAGGGTCAGCTAAAAATAGGAAGACCCACCCAATGAAATGGATAGGCCAATTGGCAGTAGCAATGGGCTCAAGTGCATCCACAATTGTGAGGCCAGGCAGTGTTTTGTTCTGTTTTGTATAAGGTAGCAACTCGAGGATACGTGGTGTTGCTCTGTGGGTTAATGTGCTAGAATGCAAAGTCAGTTTTAACCACAAGGTTGGTGGTTTAAGCTAACCAGGCACTCTGCAGGAACCCTATACAGGGTTGCTATGTGTTGGATCCAATACTATCTGGTGTAATTGAATAGACTTTTTTAAGTAGAAGCTAATAAATAATAAACAATTAAACAATAACATACAATTACTATTATATATTAATATATAC
>NW_006408562.1:2323401-2324290 GCF_000296735.1 Chrysochloris asiatica | reverse complement strand
AAATAAACAAGATAGTAAACAAATCCACTAGAAAGCTACATGGCTTCATACAATCCCTGACCTGCACATTTTAGACATCTTTATTTGGTTATTCCTGGGCATAGGTTCTTGGCTTCATTCTATTTTGCAAATGGGCTTAATTACTTCCTGTCATTGTTATAATCTTTTGCATCATCAAATGCTGTGTGAGATGCTTGTCTAACTAATTCCCACAAACTATGAAATCCATTCCAATGCAAAACATGCCTACTTAGAAAAAGAAATAATTTACTCAATGACTTTGAACTCTCACTGTAGGCTTGGTCTCTTCATCTTGTCAGGTGAGACTATTATTTCTGTTCAGCTCCTTACTCTTCAACTCACTGTTTAACATTTGGTGGTGGTTGGATATTCAATTACAGTGTCTGAGGTCTTAAATGTCTTAGAGACAGACTGATATCTGGTGAAAAAAGACCTTGCTAAAGATCACTGACTCCATTATGGATGATCAGAAAAACTGAAAATCTACTCACCTTGAAAATGAGATTCCTAGCCCAGGAAGGCAGAAGACTTGAGGAAATTACCCTCTTGGCCCAATGTTCAGTCAGCTAAGCAGTAGAGAGCAGAACGGCAACACGAGTATTGACTGATGGAACATCCAATCATTCAAGATCAGGGGCAGCATGTATCTAAGGACCAAGGTGAGAAGGTATGCAAAGCTGGATGGAATGGAGATGAGAGTTTCAGGGAGGAAGTGGGGTAACTGTTGTTCCATGGAGGGGACTGCAATCATTGAGATGAAACTAAGTGTATTATTTGTTGAGTATAAAACAGATGATCTTTTCTGTAAACCTTTATTCAATTCACAATAAAAAGTTTAAATGTATATATATAAAAAATAAAGTATATA
>NW_006408562.1:2322242-2323301 GCF_000296735.1 Chrysochloris asiatica | reverse complement strand
CTTAGGCTGTACATTTTCATGAGAGCAGAAAGCCTCATCTTTCTCCCACAAAATGGCTGCTAGTTTGGAATTGCTGGCCTTGAGGTTAGCAGCCTGACTCATAACCACTATGCTACCAGAGCTCCATAGACATATATATTCTAGACACACACACAAAAGAAATCTCTTTCTAATGAGATTTATGATCAGAAGTGTGGGTTGACTTAGGACTCCCAACTATGATCAAAATTCCATTTTGAATAAAAAATAATTTCCTCATCAAGAAATGTAGCCTGTCATTTCTGGGACTCTCCAATGTACCATGAGGAAAATACTTGGTAAATAATATTGGAGAATAATGTGATTTTGTCTGCTTAACAGCTTTGCTTGCTTTAGAATTCACCCTGTACAGAAAATCGGTTTCAAAACAATTCTAAAAGAAGATATTTGTAAAATAAATCTTAGAATTACACATGAAAAAGATGGTGTCATAATTGATTCAAGGTTAAGTGCAACCAGAAGACAAAGTCAAGTATTTTAATGAAAGTGTAAAGATTTGGAGTTAAAAAAACAAAAGGAAAGAACATGCTCGACATTTTATTTATTTATTTTTAGCTTAAAGAACTGAAGAAAAAAAGTTTTAGTCTCAACTTTCAATAATTAAAGATTCTATGGGAAAAATGTTAAATGACACAGGATGCATCATAAGATGATGGAAGCAACACACAGAGTCACTGTACCAAACAGAATTGGTTAATGTTCCGATTTTCACAAGGTAATGTAGGGACAAGAATCAACAGTACTGACATAACAAGCCCAACCTGCACTGAAGTCATTTGCAAAATAAATAAAAACTTTGGAACTTACAGAATACAAATTGAAATTTTTCAACAAACTGAAAAAGCCCTGAAGTTACTCACTATTATATGACAAGAAATTTGGAAGAATGCTAATTTGCCTATTGATTGGAAGAGATCCACATTTGTGGTCATTCCAAAGAAAGGTGACCAAATGGAATGTGGAAATCACTTTACAATATCATTAATACTATAAACAAAAATGATTTTTCTTAAGATAATT
>NW_006408562.1:2320398-2321317 GCF_000296735.1 Chrysochloris asiatica | reverse complement strand
TGATTACATTCTTATAGTTGTACAACCATTATCACAACAATTTACTGTGTCATCTATTTACATAGCCCACCTGAATTTAGAGATCATCTGAAGAAGATATTTGATACATTAGACACTACATCTGACACTAAAGTTGTAAGATGACATCAAGAATATCATACAGGAGGAAAGCAAAAATCATTACAAAGACAAGAAAGAAGAAAAAGATAAACATGGATGTCAGAAGAGACTCTACGACTTGCTCTCCAGTGTAGAGATGCTAAAGCAAATGGAAGAAACAAGGAGGTATAAGAACTGAATAGAAAATTTCAAAGGTTAGATCAAGAAGACAACGTAAAATATAAATGAAATATCCAAAGACCAGGAGTTAGAACACCAAAAGAGAAGAACATACTCAGCATTTCTCAAGCTGAGGGAACTAAACAAAAATTTCAAGCATCAACTTGTATTATTGAAGGATTCTCTGGGCAAATTATTGAATGATGCAGAAAGCATCAAAAGAAGATGGAAGGAATATACAGAGTTACTGTACCAAAAGGAAATGATCAATATTCAACAATTTCAAGAGGTGGCATGAAATCAAGATCCAATAATCCTAAAGGAAGAAGTCCAAGTTGCATCGAAGTCATTATCAAAGAATAAGGCACCGGGAATTGATAGAATACATATTGAAATCTATCAAGAAAGTGAGGTGGCACTGGAGGCACTAACTCATCTATGCCAAGAAATTTGGAAGACCAAATCTGGCCAACTGATTGGAAGAGATCCATATTTGTGCCCATTTCAAAGACAGGTGACCCAATGGAATGTGGAAATCATTTGACCATATATTTTATATTCCATGTGAGTAAAGTTTTACTAAAGATAATACAGAAATAGCTGTTACCATACAATTACTGAGAACTTCCAGAGGTTCAAG
>NW_006408562.1:2317016-2319180 GCF_000296735.1 Chrysochloris asiatica | reverse complement strand
ACAGAGCTGAATTAAGTTTTCCTTGACAATTTAAGAATAAGAATAATTAGAATGGTTACCTGAAGAAACAGATTTTTAACAACAATATATTTTGTTTATTTTGGAAGCAGTTGCTTTCTAAATGATAATATACTCTATGTGTATGGGCTCATTTATATTAATATGTTCATTGCTTTTCTCAAAATTTCCTATAATGCCTTGATCTTTCTGAACACTATTTTTTGTTTTGTTTTCCCAACAATAATGATTTTTAAGTAATATAATTGTTTCACATTTGGAAAGAGATTATCTGTAGTGCTGGTAAAAGTAAGATTATAAACATAGATACTGTGAAGTTTAAACAGTGTCTTAGAGCATATTTTATTTAAAACTAATCAATCAGTAAAGAGAATAAAAGACCCATAAGATTGCCAAAAGTGATACATTTCCTAAAAGACTAATAACAGCAAGCAGAAGCATATGGAGGTTTATGAGGCTTGAATTGCTGCTTAATTGGATTTTTTTCAACAGTTTGATCCAGACATGTGCTGGTGAAAGTATAGCAATTTGTGGCAATTCTTGTTCTAGGCTTCAATATCAAATGATTAATGTAAGACAGTATATGACCCGAGAGCCCAGGTGTGGTACTGTAGTATAAGTGCTGAACTGGTAACCACAAAGGCTTTCTGAAAGCAAACATTTTGCTGCCTTTAGAAAATATAATAATTTCTTATGCAATGAAATACATTAAAGACAGTTTATTATCACACACACACACACACACACACACACAACTTTCTCTATGTTTATTAAGGTAGAGGGTCAGAGAAAAAGAGGAAAACCTCCAGCGAGATGGATTGGCAATGTGGTAGCATCAATGGGCTCATGTATGGCAACGATTGTGAGGTTGGCCCAGGATTGTTTTGTTCTGTTGTACATAGGGTCGCTATGAGTTGGTACTGACTCAATGGCACCTAACAACAACAAATGTGTGTGAAAATTCATACAAATTCCTATACATAATATAGAATTTCAGGAATAGTAAAATTATAGACAATAACATCAAGAGTACATGAAAAAAATACAGAAATGAGATCACTTTTTCAAGGAAAAATTTTAGCTTTAAAATTCTGCTCATAATTTCTCCATGAATCCTTTAAATTTCATTGAAATAGATTATAACACCTTCCCATTTTCCATTTTCATTGGTTTTATAATTTATAATATTAGAAGAAAAGTATGGGTTTAACAAATTTAATAATTACTCTGAAAGATACCTTCAGAAATTACAAATCAATTGTATTTTGATTCCTTTCCTGTATGTCTATATTTACATGTCCATTAATCTTTTTTCAAAATGTCAACAATAAAGTAAAGCATGGTAGTAGAAACTGTAATGTTCATGCTATAATACAGTCTTTAAAGTTGCCCTTAATAAAGATTGATTTTCTATTTACTTCAAAATTTTGGTAGTTCATTAATTTCCATACACACTTAAATTCTTATATATTAGGATATTTTATTCCTATAACATATGACATAATGGAGATGTTTTTTATAATCTAAAACCTTAATGAATTCCTTTTAGAATCAACTAATTTTGATTAGTCCAGAAGTAACAGTAAGCATAGGGAAAAATAGTATGAATTATTTCATGAAACATTTAAAAGCATTGAACATTCAGGTAAGCACTAAAAGATTAATGACATGTCCTTATGCTGCTTTATTTTTTATTGAAGTGATAAATAAGGTGGTCAAAGTTGTACAGCTACTAAGTACCTGAACTGGGAAGACAGGATTCTGATTGCACTTGACTGCATTTTTTGATATATCAGAATAGAAACCAGGACACACAGGAATTCAATTTTTGGTAATATTCCACTTTAAAAATAATAATATAAAGTGAGTAACATAGTCAGAAAAGGTGACATATTGTATCGCTTGCCACATACTTACATAAGAACAAGTCTGCTATTGTGTATTTGCACTGATATTGTATTCTTTTTATATATTCAATCCAATTCATTGTCATCATATTCTACCAACATGGCTCATTATGGCTGCATGCATTATATTCCAGTTACCTTTAAATCTTTCATGGGCCTTTTCTGGAGAAGGGAATAATTTTATTTTATCTTATTTTTATTGTTGTGAAAACATACACAACAAAATATTTGCCAATTCA
>NW_006408562.1:2314431-2316349 GCF_000296735.1 Chrysochloris asiatica | reverse complement strand
TCTTATGCAGCAGATTTGCCCAGTGCAATACGGCCTTTGATTTCTGGACTTCTGCTTCCATGAATGTTGATGATTGATCCAAGCAAAATGAAGTCTTTGACAACTTCAATCTTTTCTCCATTTTCATGTTTATTGGTCCAGGGGTGAGGATTTTTGTTTTGTTTTGTTTTATATTGAGGTGCAAGCCATACTGTGGTCTTCACTTTCAGCAAGCAAGGCTGCATCATCTGCATATTGCAGGTTGTTAATGAGTCTTCCTCCAATCCTGATGCCATGTTTTTGTTCATATAATCCAGATTCTCAAATGAATTGCTCAGCATACACATTGAATAAGTATGGTGAAAGAATACAAACCTAGTGCACACCTTTCCTAATATTAAACCATTTGCTGTTTCCTTGTTCTATTCAAACAACTGCCCCTTTGTGTATGTACAACTTCCTCATGAACACAATTTAGTGTTCCAGAATACCCATCATTTATAATGTTGTCCATAGCTTGTTATGATCTACACAATCAAAAGATTTTTCATAGTCAATAAAGGACAGGTCAACATCTTTCTGCTTTTAGCCAAGATCCAATTTATGTCAGAACAGATATCCCTTGCTCCACATCCTCTTCTGAATACTACTCAAACTTCTAGAAATTCTCTGTCAATGTATGGTTGCAGCCATTTTTGTATTGCCTTTAGTAAAACTTTACTTGCATGGGATATCTATAAAACTGTCCAATGATTTCTGCATTCTGTTGAGTCACTTCTCTTTGGAATGAGTACAAATAAAGATGTCTTCCAGTCAGTTTTCCAGGTAATTCTTTCCAAGTCACTGAAAACCTAATGAGTAGCGGTGAATTCTTCATTTTAAACCTCCATTATTACCATCCTTATCTAAAGGATTCTGCTACCATTAACATTAACCCAAAGTACCTTAAGAAAAAAGTGCTCCTTCCTTCCCCAAGCAGCTATTAATCTTTGCTTTATATATATTTCGTTATTCCATATAAGTGGAGTCATTCAATATTTGTCCTTTTGTGTCTGTGTTCTTTTTACTCTGCATAGTATTCTCTAGTTTCATCCATGTTGTGGCACACATAACAACTTAATTTATCATTAGGGTTGAATATTTTGTGGTACTTTTATATTCAAGTCTGTGATGATTTATCCAAAGAGGAGATATCATTCTGCTCAATGAAACCTCTTGTATGTTTCCAATCACATGTTTTGAGTTTGTTGTTGTAAAGTGTTTTCTAGTCAATTCTGATTCAGAGCAACTGTGTGTAAGCTGACTGAGGAGCAGCAGGTGGGTTTAAATTTCTGAATTTATGGCTATCAATACAATGTTTATCCTATGGTGCCACACCAGGGCCACTTCAAAGACTTTTCAACAAGAAAATTCATCTAAAAAACAAATGGCAGAATGTCTAATGATGACTAGCATTTGAAGGTTAGATAATCTTTTTTTTTCTTCTTTCTGTAATGAAATAACAGCAGAAGTAAAAGTAGTATGTAATAATAATAATAAAGGCCAGGGAAGAAAGGAAAAAATATTATCATATATTACTATATTCATACAGTGAAATACTATAGGGAAAAAGGTAAAATTTAAAATATAAAACTGCATCTAAATACAGGATTAAAACTCACAAAGAAATTTCATAGCAAAATAAACTATAAACTATAAGGGAGTCCACTGAGATGAAAATAGAAATCCAGCTTCTAGGGTTATTTACTCATCTACAAATTGAATGAACATGGTGAAGGAATATAACCTTTTAGCATACCTTTTCTGATTTTAAACAATGCATTGTCCTCTTGCTCTGGTCAAATGACTGCCTCTTGGTCTGTGTACAGGTTCATCGCTAGCACCATTAAGTGTTCTGAAATACCCATTGTTCAACATGTTATCCATAGCTTCTTTTTTT
>NW_006408562.1:2309685-2312965 GCF_000296735.1 Chrysochloris asiatica | reverse complement strand
GTTTTTAAACTGTCTTTCATTCTCTACAGCCCTGTCCTTCCATTTCCCGTATTTAAAAAACAAAAAACAAACAAACAAACAAAAACTTTCAGGGCCTGCTCTTGGGCTGAATATCTGTGTGCATGTGTGCCAGAATAACTCACCAGTGGTGAAGGTGGGGGGTGTCCACTCGCTCAGGCACTCCCTCTAGTCACTAGAATGGAGGTGCACAAACAGTATGGGAGCAAATGACCAGATACAAAAATAAAACGAAAAGAAAATCAGAACAAAGCAAAACTGATAAAATGTATTGCCCAACTTTGCTCCAAGGTTCCCGCAGCATTTTTCCATCGTCTTTCTGCTCCCCCACTTGATCTTGCCATTTATCTTGCCCAAGATGTCAGCTCTGGGCCTCCAATCCCATCAGAATAAAAAAATATGCAATTTCTTACTTCAGTTTCAAGTTCCACTAGCTATAAACCTTCAAACTTTTAAAATATTCCTATCTCTGTTGTTCCGAGTTTTGGAGCTCTGTCCTGGATTTGCTTTGCCTGGTATTCTGTGGTATGGCTAACAGTGAACTTCTCTACACTTCCACCCTAGCCCCTAGCCACCATCAAGCCCCACCCTTGGTCTGTTTTTTTTTTTTGTTTGTTTGTTTGTTTTTCAATTGGGAATTTCTCCAATTCAGAAGGCTTTGAATGGAGATCAGGATTCCAACTGTCTTATTACCTACAAAGGGTCTGCGAGAAGCCTCTTTCACTGGGCAAGTTCTAGAACCCCTTTTAGGAATTCCAATCAGTTATGGACTGAAGGCAGGATTACAAACTTTCTATAACCATGTTTCCAGATATTCCTTTCTATCCCCCTGAAGTGTCTATTTTACAATAGTAGGCGAGGGAAACCAATATTCATAAGACAGTAAAGCATCTTGAGTTTATTCCCCTCTTTTACCCAGTCAGACTATGCCTCAATCACTGTACCACAGAGCCCTTTAGTTCCAAGTTTGTCCTGGCTCTTTTTTGATAGTAACTAAATCCCCTCCTGCTTCTGATATGGATCATTTTATACCCATGTTAGTTCCAAGTTTTTAACTTTGTGTTAACAATCATTCACAAAAGATTTACATCATCCTATCAGTATCTTTTCCAATCTTCTCTTACCCAGGCCCATCAGGAAAACTGTTGTTTGGTGGGAGTTACATGCATTAAGGCTAAAAGAGGCATTAAATAATTCTCACAACAGACACAGTATTGCTCATAGTGGAACAGACTGATAAAAGGAAACTCTTGGGGCAATGAACTGGAATATCTATAATTATGACATTGTAATTTCTTACCAAAATGTTTATCACAACATTAGCCCTGTGTAAACAATCAGAAGAATCCAAAATATAGAGCATTTTACAACTAGTACTCATCTGAAATGTCAATATCATAAAATATAAAAATAGTTGGGAAAATGGCAAATAAAAGCTTCATTAAATGCAGCTGAACTGACAAGGCACCCAAGCACAATGGATGAACATAGTCTGGATTCTGGAGTTACAAAAAGTAGAGAAATAAAGACATTCTGTGGGCAACTGGGAAATTCAAATATGCACAGTTTATTGGAAGATATTATTTATTCAATAATAGCATATTTGGTATGGTAGAGGCACTGCACTTACTTAGAAGAGTGGTTTTTATTTAGAAAACATGGGCATAACATTTGAAATGTAAGTGGTATGTTTTCTGTAACTTTAAAATATTTCAGAAAAAAATGTGTGTATTGATAAATAGAGAAATATAAATTGAATGATTTTTCAAAGTACTATTCTTTCAAGTTTTCTGAATTTCTGGAAAGTAATAAAATGAAAGAAAATACTGTGTTTATGTGCATACAGAAAGATAATAAGAGCTGAGGAAAATAAACAGCAAATAAATTTTATATTCAAGAAGAAAAATAATAATAACTAAATATATTTTCCCCACACTTTTGAAACAATTAAAAAAAGAAACCTCACATTAATAACAAAACAGATATTTAAAATGCACACTTAAGGGTAAAATATACTTCAGAAGGCAGTAGGAAGTAGTCACTGTATTACAACTTAAAATTGAATGAAACCAACTTGATTATAGAATCTTTCCCAAACGTTGTTAACTATTCCCGGCATCACAGCAAGGCAAGGAACACAATTAACCTTCTGGACTATGATTATAGCTAAAGTATGGATTTGTATCTCAGGTTCAGTGAGACAAAATAAAGGCATGTCATTTGTACATAGTAAAATAAATGAGATTGAAGAGGCATAAATACAATAAGATATGTATATATTTATGAAAATAATCAACTACTAAACCTGGGGATATTGATATAAAATAAAGGCCATCAAATGGAAAATTAATTGACTGGAAATCATCTCAGATAATTTAGAAAGTTGGACTAAAGATTTCATTTAAAAAAGAGAAGTCATATAAAAGTGAAATTAATACAACAGAAGGAAAATAATAATTGAGAAATTTCCAGATTCATGAGGCTGGAATCCTCAAATTAAAAACTATTATCAACACCAAGCAGAATGAAACTATAGAGTATAAGCACAAAAAAACTAGATGAAAGAATATAAAGAAGATGTCTTCAAATATAAATGGGGGGGTTGTTGTTGTTGTTGTTGTTGTTAAGTGCCGTCGAGTCGGTTCCGACCCATAGCGACCCTGTACAGGGTTTCCAAGGGTGTAAATCCTTACGGGAGTAGAAAGCCTCATCTTTCTCCCGCGGAGCGGCTGGTAGTTTCGAACCGCTGACCTTAAGGTTCGCAGCCCGATTCGTAACCACTACGCTAAGGGGGGAGGGAATAAAAATATTAAAATAGCCCTAGACTACTGCATATATTCCTGGCATGGTACTATAGAATAAGCACTTGATCTCATGGTCAGTTTTACTGCTGGGTTGGCAGTTCAAACTCACCAGCCAATCCTCTGAAACCCTATTTTTGTTGTTAGGTGCCATCGAGTCGGTACCGACCCATAGTGACCTTATGCACAGCAGAACAAAACACTGCCCGATCCTGCACTAACCTCACTACTGTGGTCACACTTGAGTTCATCAGTGCTGCCACTTGGCCAATCCATCTCCTTGGGGGTCTTCCTCTTTTGCTCTGACCCTCCACCTTACCAAACATGATATCCTTCTCCAGTGACTGGTCCTTCTTGACAATACATCCAAAATATGAGAGACGAAGTATGGCCATCTTGCCTCCAAGGAGCACTCTGGCTGTACTTCTTCCAAAATGGATGTATTGGTTCTTTTGGCAGCC
>NW_006408562.1:2305961-2307895 GCF_000296735.1 Chrysochloris asiatica | reverse complement strand
GATTGAAAACATATGTTAGAGCTTGTCTAGAAATGTAAAGATGCTACAATTTCATAAGATGCATAAATATGTTGTTGTTAAGAGCCATTGAGTCGATTCTGACTCATAATAACCCTGAATAAGGTTTCTGAGGAGCAGCTGATGGGTTGGAACAGCTGATGTTGTAGTTTACTGACCAGTGATAGGATATATTAACTGATTGCGTCAGAAAAACTATGAGAAGAATCTAGTAAAATTCAATATTTATTCTTAATAAATATTCTTGATGATATTCTTAAAAACAAAAATTTATGTAACATGGGCTAAAAACAATAATTTTATCATTAATGTTGATTTCTAAAGCACTTATATTGAAAGAAAATGGAAGAAGAGAAGTATCAGACTAAGGAATCTTGGTGTTCATTAATTAAGAGACTTGATAAGTAAAATGTGGTCTATTACAATACTATTCAGCTGTTAAATCAACTCTAATTCTCTCTGGTAGTGTGGTGGTTATGAGTCAGGCTGCTAACATCAAGGTCAGCAGTTCGAAAACACCATCCACTCTGCAGGAGAAAGATGAGGCTTTCTGCTCTGGTAAAGATTTATAGCCTCAGAAACCCTGCCCAGGGTTGCTATGAGACACAACCCACTCCCTGGCACACATATTCTCTACAACAATATTTAGTAACAAAAGAAAATGTAGGAAGGTTAGTTGAGTTATATGTTTATTCCTAGTCAATATAATGGAGGTACAATGATATTCTCAAGCACAGTAAAACTTAGAATATAACACCAAAGAGCATTCCTTTAAAAACAAAAGAGTCACAATGCTCTACTGCCACTACTGTCTTGACACTGTCCAATACAAATATGAGCAAGAATCAGTCGGATGACTAGAAATTTTTTATTGGAGGCTTCAGCCAGGATACAAGCAATAAAGATCTGACTATTTGTCTAGATTTGGAGAGGCTATAGACTGCACAGTTAAATCCGATCCAGTCATTGGATGGTGAAGAGGATTGGGATTTGTACTTTTCTAAGATTCTGCTAGTGTTGATAATGTTTGGAACTGAAAGAACATGAACTGGAGGGCAAACTAATAGATCCCCAAAGGGCCAAAGTTTAAAAAGGGAAGGAGCCTCCTAAAATGTTTTTTTGTGTGTGTGGTTATTTCAGAGAGATTGAAAATATTGAATTTCCCATGGATACAAATATGAAAGATGAGGATTTTATTTTATCTTATATACAGATGAAGAGTCAATAAGGAGACATAAAAGCTGTATTTTATGTATGTCAGAAATATATTTTTTCCTACAATTTAAACATAATGTAAACATTTACTTCAAGAGATCGGTGTTTTGGTCAAAATTATTTAGAATTTACATATGTGCATTATTTGTATCCTACTATTCTTGACTATTTTCATACTCATGAATTTTTAAAATGCAAATAATATTACATTTATATCTACTTCCTTGCTTCCAAAAATTTTTTTCTTTTCATTTCACTGCATCAAAATCATTTCCTATCTTCAAGTTGTTTGTCAATTGTGTTATTTAAACATTTGCTAATGTCAACGTCCAGTCCATTTTTACTTTACAATATTCACGCCTGTCCCTCCTATATAATACATTCTGCCTCTGATAAATATATCTTGTGTTTATTGTTTCCAAACAATAAACATAATAAAGCATCTATGATACTTTAGACAATATTCCTCTAATGAAGACTTGTTTGATGGAGTCTTCTAATTTCCTCAACATTACTTCAGTTGATTTTCTTTAGATTAAATATGAGGGCAAAAAAAAAAAATATTGCTACAAAATCACATAAAACTTTATTAAACAAATATAGCAAAATGTGAAAAGATTGTTTCTTAAGCTAGCCTCCATCTGTCTCTACATACTTCTGAAGGCAATATTTCCATCTCTATAACTCTTTTCCAAAGAATT
>NW_006408562.1:2303999-2305686 GCF_000296735.1 Chrysochloris asiatica | reverse complement strand
GGAACCAAAAATGTCTGAGGGGCAAAATCAGAATATAGGTTGGGTAGGGTAGGGTTTTCCAACAAAAGTCTCATAAGACAGCCCTTACTGCCATCAAAGAATAAGCAGGTTCATTGTCCTGATAAGAAAAAAAAAAAAATCCTCAGTACAACTTTCCTGGATTTTCTCTCACCAAAACAGTTTTTCATTTTCTTAAAACTTTTGCCTAATATGTCCTACCAGAAAATCTAGCCCAATTACCCCACTGGAGTCCCAAAAAGTAGTCACCATAACCTTCTGAGCTGACCTGTCTGCATTGAATTTAACTGGCCCAGCTGATTCTTTCAGAAGTCACTGTTTTGACTTACGTTTATAAACTAAAATTAGATCTATAAAATTTATATAAAATTAGATTTATAATTGATTGTAAATGATCACATAATTTAAAATGGAATTACAATAAACATTTAATTTCTTCATTTTATACCAATATTAATATCATTTCCTTGCTCTTTACTTCTTTCTCAATTTAAAAAGATATTTCTAGAAAGAAATTCTCCAAAAATTAACTAGAGTTATTTCTTTTGGTTAGAGTATTTTGCTTTTTAGTTTATTCACTATACTAAAATAAAAATTCACATATATTGCTTGATTCTTTAAAATTAGCACTTCACATTTATACATATAATTTAAAATATGAATTATATAAAAATGTAGTATATCAAATATAAATCCCATCCATCATATTGAGTTTACCAATGCAATGTTTTATCCAATAAATATTTATTAAGTGTCAACTATGTATTGAGCATCTATTATGCTTTAGAATCTTAAGGGAAAAATAGCAAAGACTTTGATCTTATAGAACATTGGGATAGGAGACAGAAATAAAGATGTAAACAAATATAAAAAGTAAGCACACAAAAATTATAGTATATGCAAAGAAAAAAGAAAACATTATACAATAGAATACATATTTAAAGACAAGTGATTTAAATATGTAAGTATGTAGTGCAGTAAATTTACTTGATATGGTTCTTCAATCCAATCTTCACAACTCACAGCGTGGTGGTTGTTGTTATTAGGTATCATTGAGTCAGTTCCAATGCATAAGAAAATGGAACCCTGGTTCTGTGCCATCCTCACAATTATTGTTTTGTTTGAGTGCATTGTAGCAGTCAGTGTATTAATCCATCTCATTTGGGGTGGGATCATACAAATATGATAGATTGGATTCTAGCACAGGGGTTGGTTGGTTTAAATGAATCATCTCAGAATTAGGAAGATATAACAATCAACAAGAAAGAAGGTCTAAGAACATAGCTCATCATTTGGACCTTGAGATTCTTGTGCAGATAAGTGGCAGCAGAGGCAGTGGTAGAGGTATAGAAAGACAAGCAAACTTCCCAGCCCATAGATTGCATGAGGATTAATGCCTTTGGTTAGGAGGTTGGCTTGTAGAATAAAGTGCCCTTTAGGTATTCATCCACAGGAATTAAGGAACTTTGTAACACTTGCCTGAGCAAGGCAGAGGCCAAGAGACTGAATGGCTGAGAGGTCAAGGTTAAGAGAGTTATACCTACAGATGGCTGAGAAGAGATAGTCTTCATCAATGAACTGCTGCATTCTGAGTTGCTTGTGATCACTTCTCTAATAAACCCCATTAATATAAGTATTGTCTTTTGAGTTCTGTGTGGCCATTATGATG
>NW_006408562.1:2302074-2302941 GCF_000296735.1 Chrysochloris asiatica | reverse complement strand
ACAAAAATAGTAAACAGTCTTTCTCCCATTAACTTCTCAACATATATTTGTGCACCTCTATGGTGGTAACTGGATGAGGGGACTCAATGGCACCCAACCCATTATTGGGGGCTTCTACAGTGCACAAATTCAATTATTATTTTTTTTTTTTCAAAGTGGAGGTTCTTGTATCTGCTTTTATATAATGTTTCTACTTTTGGGCCGTTTGATCACACATTTTTCCTAAAGTGGGAGTTTTTTTTCTCCCTATGTTACCCAAGAAGAGACGGCAATCATGGCCATATAGGCAAGCTACAAGCATACCACATAATATTCCACTATGGAGACAAGAGCCAATAACAGCTGCTAAACATTACATGAAAAAAGGAAGCCGATCATCCATCATATCCACCAGTACAGACACCCAGTAAGCTTAATACTACAACAACAAACATCCATTTAAGCATAAAAAACTGACATAACTACTGGAAATGACAAAAGAAAGATCCCAAACACAACAGACAATCTCGAAACATGACCAAAAACAGAAAAGAGTAACTGAAACAAATGAGACGGAGACAGACAAAGGATGCCCAGAAGAGAAAGAGCAGGATTTGGATTTTCCTGAGAATGAAATCAGAAGAATGGACACAAATTCAAATGCTCCAAAAAATAGATGGAAAAAAAACAAGACATAAGTCAGAAAAGTACTACAAGAGCAATCAAGAAGGATCAAAACACATTGAAAACAATTCAAAACCTACAAAAGTGGTACAGATGGTTAATAATAAAATATCAGAAGTGGACAATACACTGAAAGGGGAAAGGAGCAGAATACAAAAGATGGAAGCCAGAACTAGCAAGCTGGAAGACAAATTCCTCAATACT
>NW_006408562.1:2298229-2299275 GCF_000296735.1 Chrysochloris asiatica | reverse complement strand
TAATACCCAGTTTACCTGGCTTGATCAGAGCTCAATCAGAAGAAGAAAGAAGAGGAAAAAAAAGAGTAATCTGATACAATTTGATGAACTTGACCTACACCCATGGATGCAGTAGCTCAAAAGAGGGAACAAATCTTTACAGAGAGGAGCATTCCAATCCCCTCCATAAACAGAGTAGACAGGGATGGGTAACTTGGACATTGGCTACCCAGAATGGGAGGGTTGGGGGGCTACATAGGCAAGAAGTGACTGGCTTACAAGCTTTCAAGAGGGAACCTAGATCCAGAGGACGTGGAGGAAGGTAGAATCTCCACTGAATCGTATCCGATCTTTCTAGGCGGGCCTGATGAAAGGAAATGCCAATAGGTCTCTTTTGATACATTGGTATTGTTATCAGGACTGAAAACAATTTTGATAAATTGATATTGTTATCAGGACTGATTGTGAGTATTGGAAATGTAAAGGCAAACATTTTGTGGCAAGGAGGGGAGTGATTAACTTTGCAGTCTAGGAGCGGAGGTCCCTGGAACCATGAAGGGAGAAGAGCGGAGAGTGGGACCTTACCCAGAGAAGCAGTGGACCCTGACATGGGGGCAGAGATGATGACATGGAGAGATGGAGCAGCTGGGGACTTTAGATACAGAGAGGGAGAGGGGCTGTGTGCTGATGATGGAGGGGGGGTGAGGAGGGAAAGGGGGCAAGACTGTAGGATGTACCCGTTGGTTGGTTGATGATGCATGGAGGGATTGTAACCATGGCAATGAAACGGTATACTATAGGATGAATGTAAAACTAATGTTCTCCCCTGTAAACTATCACATAATTAACAATAAAACATTTTAAAAAATCAGTTGGATTTCTCTATAATAATAATGATAGCACTGAAAAGGACATTAGAAAGCAATACCATTTACAATAGCCACCCAAAGGATGAAATATTTAGGAATAAACATAACCAGACAAACAAAAGATATATACAAAGAAAATTACAAAACAGTACTACAGGAAACCAAAAGAGACGTATAAAAGTGGAAGAACATACCATG
>NW_006408562.1:2291950-2295853 GCF_000296735.1 Chrysochloris asiatica | reverse complement strand
CCATCCTACAACCTTCTTTACCCCATTCTAACATCAATCATTCCTCCCACAGCACTCTCTGCGTCATATCTGAATCTGATAATCCATTGCAATGGCCACACCAAAAGTTGTAACAATACCTATGATTCCGAGGTTTATAAAGGAAGTGAACAGGCTACAATTCAGGATCAAACCAATTTAGGACTCAGCAGTTCTCCAGTCAGGAACGCCTCTTGCTTGCCTTACTGTAGGAATGCCTCACTCTTGTCTTTGGCCTCTCAGCCATATGGTCCTTTGGCCTCTGCCATGCTCAAGCAAATGGTAAAATGTTCTTTGAGCCAATCTGTGAATGCCCAAAGGACTCTACTCAGTCCATAGGTCTAGAGCCTGAAGCTGTTCTGTCTATCCATGCCATTGCCTTTTCCTTTACACTTTCTCATGTTTCTCTCATGTTGTTATTTCTTGATGATCCTGGGATCTTCTGCTTCAGAGATGGTTCCTTTTAAACCTAGCTGGAAGACAAAACTAACCAATCCTAGCCTTAGAGTACTGTACACCTTAGTTGCATGGTCCCACACAATCAGTAGGAATTAAGACTTTGGATAGAAAAGTCATATCAAGTAAATGTAAGGGACCACAACAATGATTCCAAATCATATGTTCACATATACTGAACAACTCCAATGCCTAGATTAACTTGAAATATGATTATCAAGTCCAGAGCAAATAGAACAAAGAAAAGCTAGACTTAGCCACGTGAAGAAAACTGTTTCTGAACTCTTCATAAGGAAATTAGTGCAAGTGTTAAAGCATATACACATGCAGAATTACACAAACTCTTTTTCACCATGTATTATTCCATAATATTATTCATATGAAGAGACATGCTCATATGAAAGTTTAACGTTTATGTTACCATACCTATTGCCATCAGGCAAATTCTAACTTGATAACCACATGTGTCATAGAGAAGATTTTCCTGGCTGGACTGTTGACAGAGGCAGATGACCTGCTCTGTCTTCCATGGAGTCACTGAGTTGACTGAAACTACCAACCTTGGCAGTGGTGAGGAACCTTTTATTCTGCCAAAATTTAAAACATCATTTGTGGACCATACAAAATTATCAGCTTAAAGATTAGCCTGCAATAACATTTAATTAACTCACTTCTAATTTGATAGTTAGAACTATGGTTGCCTTGGCAGGATCAGACTAAAGATTTTGCAGGCCTCATATAGCCCATGGGTCAGATAATACCCACCCTGTGTTAGGGTGAGTAAATGAATACAAATCATATGCTCCACCCAGGGACATTCATGATACCATAAAGATCTCTAGATGAGCTAAATCATCTTTTCCAAAAAGTGAAATCTACTCCTCTTCCCCTAAAAAATACTATGCACATTCTTACCTTATGCTTATAGTGTTTCTCCACACATTTCATGTTCCTTCATTTTGACTTAAATTAGTACAGCATATATTACAAATAAATAAGAATGGTTTTTCTTTTTTGAAATTTTATAGCTTGAAATTTTGTTCATTTTATCCTAATCTCATGAAATGTTTTTATATTCAAAATATATGCTTATAATTTTTATATCTGAATATTTGGGGTTTGCCATATTACACCCTTTTATGTTCTAATGTAGAGCAAAGGTATTAGTTTGAGGACTAAGATTCTCCTGACCCAAACCATAGTAATTTCAGTTGCCTTATATATGTATGTATGTGTGTGTGTATATATATATATATATTGTACACTGAACAAAGAGGACTATAGAAGAATCAATGTGTTTGAGTTATGGTGCTGGAGAAGAATATTTAAAAATACCATGGACTGCCAGAAGAAAAAAAAAAACAAATCTGTGTTGGAAGAACAACCAAAATGCTCTTTCAGATATAACATCAGGAGTGACCAGTCTGCCTAAAAAGACTTTATGCCTGGTAAAGGGGAAGACCCTCAACACGATGGATTGGTATAGATAGCAGCGATGAGCTTAAGCCTATTGCTTAAGCTTGAAGATGGTGCAGACTAGTAAGTGCTTTGTTCTGTTGTTCATAGAATCTCTGTAAGTCAGAACTGACTGGACAGCACCTCACAACAATGATATACTAGTACCATTTGGCAATATTCTAGGTGAAAGACTAAATGATATTCAGAAAATTTACATATGATCATCTTTCAAGAAAGCTATTCCTTTATTCACAATACAGTAACATTGAAATGAAGATGGTGATATGCAAAGCCAGATGCTTTCAGAAGCTAAGGAAGGAAGTTGTTTAGTGGGATAAATTAATCTTAAGTGGTTTCCTTAGCAGATGATGGTCCTTGCATGGCTTGCAGCCTTCTACCTGATCCTTGAACGCCTCTTTGACAAAATGTCAAGTGCTCTCATCAATGGTGGAGAGCCTGTCAAGCTCAGCTCATCATCCACATGGCTCCAGAGTATGTGCTACAGTATTTATCTCAAATGTGACATTTTGAAATGAAGTCTCAAGGATTTGTAAAATGTTAGAATTTTTGTCAATGTGAGAGATTTAAGGTCAAGGATAATATGCAAAAGTATGAATAATTCATTTGCTTTGCAATAAATCTTATCAATTCGTTGATGAATTCAAAACACTACATTTCTGGTTTTCTTAAGTTCTTAATGTAAAAACAATAGTTATGCTATCTATTAACTATTACTATAGTTAAGCTACCTACTAAGCTATCTATTCTTTCTAATGGGGTTATGTAGCATATAGCATAATGCAACCTTATCTCTTAATTAGTGACAACAATCTACAAGTGGACCTCACAGGTTGTGTTGTTGCTGCTGTTAAGTGCCATGAAATTGGTTCCGACTCATCGGGACCCTGTATAGGGTTTCCAAGGAGCAGCTGATGAGTTTGAACCACTGACCTTTCCATTCAAACCAAACCTGCAGTCCAGTGCTTATCCTTCAGAACAACATTGGGATGTAAAACACAGAAACCAAATGGACTACATCTATGGAAAAAGACAATGAAGAATCTATATATTATCAGTAAGAATAGAGCCGGGGCTGAATGAGCAACAGACCACCAATTGCTCATACGCAAATTCAAACTGAAATAGAAGAAAATCAAAAGAACTCTACAAGAGCCAAAACACAATCTTGAGAATATGACATCTGAATTTAAAGACCATCTCAAGACAAGATTTGACACAATGAGCAATAATAACTGAAGACCAGACAAGGTGTGGGATGATATCAAAGACATCATATATAAATACTAGAGTATTTAAAACTCATGAGCAGCCATCTAAGGTTAAATTTATTTCTTCCCTGTGCCAAGGAAAAAAGAGTAATGGGAATCAAAGATGCATGGAAACAGTTAATCCAATGGACTATTGGACCACTAGAAATAGTTGGTGTCTGGCTACCGCTATAAATTGCTATGCAAGGAGTCACATTTAAGGATTCTAGATATAGTGGGAGAAACATGGAGAACAAAACCAAAAATTATAAAAGAACCAAGCTTACTGGTTGGAAAAATACCAGTGGAACCACTAAGGCTGGCCCTTAGCCACCATCGAGGTCCGGAAATGGAATCACCCTGAAGGTTTAATTTTCACCTAAACAATGTTGCTGTTTTCGTTAAGTGGCTTCAAGCCAATACCAACTCATAACAACTCTATATACAATAGAATGAAACAGTGCCTGGCCCTTGGCAAATTCACAATGGTTGCTAAGCCTGAGCTCATTACTGCTGCCACTGTGCCAATCCATCTCGCTGTGGGTCTTCTTATTTTCTCTGACCTTCCACTTTACCAAACATGATATCCTTCTCCAGTGATGGGACCCTCCTAACAACATGTGTAAAGTATGAGAGATGAAGTTTGGCCATCCTGACTTCCAAGGAGCACCCTGGCTATACTTCTGCCAACACAGAGCTGTTG
>NW_006408562.1:2289643-2291530 GCF_000296735.1 Chrysochloris asiatica | reverse complement strand
AAACAAAATGTATATGAACTGTTGAACAGAAACTAACTAATCTGTAAATCTTCACCCAAATCATAATAAAGTTTTTAAAAGGACATAATTATAAAAGACCATATTATAAAAGTCACAGAAAGGTTTTTCACACAAAAAGAGAGTCTTTGATGATTATTGGGGGAGGGAATAAAAGGGAGGGTAAATCACTAACTAAATGGTGTTGTTATTTGGTGTAATTGAGTTAATTCTGACTCATATCCACCCTCTGCCTAACAGAACAAAACATGGCTGGGTCCTGCACCATTCTCACAATTGATTGTACACTTGAGCCATTGTTACTGCCACTATGCCAAACCATCTCGTTGGGGATTTTCCTCATTTTTGCTGACCCTTTACTTTACCAAGCATGATGTCATCCAGGAACTGGTTCATTCTGATAGCATGTCTGAAGTATGAGAAAGACACAGTCTTCTAAGAACATTCTGGCTGTAATTTTTCCAACCCAGATTTGTTTGTTTTTCTGAGTGTCCATGGTACTTTTAATAGTCTGCACCAACACCCTAACTCAAATGAATCAATTATTGCATAGTCTTCTTGATTTTTGAGAATATGACATCTGAATGATCCAACTTTCACTTGCATATGAGGCTACTGAAAATGCCATGGCTCGGATCAGAAGCACCTTACTCTTCAAACTGGTATCTTTGCTCTTGAACACTTCAAAGAGGTCTTGTGCATCAGGTTTACCTAGTGCAAAATGTCATTTGATTTCCTTACTACTACTTCCATGAATGTTAAAAGTGGATTAAATCAAAATGATGTCTTTAACAACTTCAAAATTTTCTTCATTTATCATGATGTTATTTATTGGTCCAGTGGTGAGGGTTTTTTTCTTCACATTCAGATGCAACCTGTCCTGAAGGTTGTGTTTTTTATTTTCATGTGTAAGTAATTTGAATATTTTTCTCTTTCAGGAAGCAAGGTTGCATCACCTGCATATGACAGGTTGTTAATGAGTCTTCCTCCAATCCTGAGGTCATGTTCTCCTTTATATAATCTAGCTTCTCAGACTATTGCTCAGCATGGACGAATAAGTACCTTGTTTTACTCTTAAGAAGTGAAATCAGTGAAACTTAGATATGTATATATAAAAAGTTTATATCAAGGAAATGGCTCATAACTGTACTAGTGTGGGAATCCCAAGTCCAGGTCAGATGAACCAAGATAGGCAAGTAGGTCAAGCAGGAAGACAAGCAGGGGGACAGCTCTGAAAGGAAGGATATAATAGAGCAGGCTAGTGGCTCACTATCAGAACCAGACGTCTGAGGACTAGCCAGATGCAAGATCCAGACCCAGTAGAAAGCAAGCAAGCTTCGCCTGAGCATAATTTATATTGGAAGCAGTCCACACCCTCAAGGAAACATCCTTTCAATCAATTTTATGTTCATAACCAATCATCATAGAAATAAATTCACCTGCCCATAGCCAATCATCAAAGTGAACTACACTGCATTAGATCTCACAATGGAGATGACCACACCTCAACTTCCAAACCACTAGGTAAGTCAGGTTGACATGAAACTTTAACTATCCCATACCTCTGGTACTGCATCAGGTTATTAGAAGATTTTAATTTGCATTCTGTCAATCCCTGGAGACTTGTTTTTTGCCAATATCTTCAATTAATCTTGAACTTTTTTCGGTACCATCAGTTCTTGATCATATACTACCTATTGAAATGGTTGAGCATTGACCATTTCTTTTTGTTCCAGTTATTCAGTGAATAACTTCCATCTTCTTTTGATGCTTCCTGTGTAATTCAATATTTTGTGTATAACTTCCATCTACTTTTGTTGCTTTCTGTGTCATTCAATATATTATCCATGGAATCTTCAAAAATACAAG
>NW_006408562.1:2285582-2286718 GCF_000296735.1 Chrysochloris asiatica | reverse complement strand
ATGAGTAGAAATTGACTCCAAAGCACCTAACAACAATGACATACTTATCATTTAGCTACAAATTTATAATATCACTCACCTTCAAAGCAGTGTCAGTGGTTCTCAACTGGGGCAGTTTTGCCCAATATAGACAAGGTTGTTAAGAATCTGAACCAATTCCATGGTATTTAACAACAGCCAGTTCTGACTCATGGAGACACTGTATTGGGTTTCCAACAAGTACCTAGTGAGTTTGAACTTCTGACCTTGTGGTTAGCAGTCCATTGCTTATTTTACAGCTCTCCCAGTACTCTAGGTCTCTGATACATATGTAATATTATCAGTGGTGCATTTTGACCATTATGATTCTTTGAATGGTTAAATGCTCAACTGCTGGCCAAAATATTGATAATTCAGAGGTACCTCATAAGAAAATATTGTGGGTTTGAACTGTGGACGTTGAAGTTAGCAGTCCATTGCTGATCATATAGCTCCATTAGTACGTTCAAACGTCTACCCTTCTAGAATGTGAGAAAATAAATTTCTGTTTGTTAAGCCACCTGCTTGTGATATTTTTGTGAGATCAACACTAGATACCTAAGTCACTATCTCCAAAAAGATTAACACATAGACATGAAAATATCCACCTCCCATTTCAGGACAGATGGCTTCATTATAGTATACTGAAAGATATCTCTCCACCTAGGGTCCACAGATCAGTTTCATAGAGCTTTTCTTAGTTTATTAAGTTTATATCACTTTGTTGTTGTAGTTATTGTTAAGTTCCATCAAGTCGGTTCTGACCCATAGCGACCCTGTATAGGGTTTCCAAGGAGCAACTGGTTAACTTGAACCACTGACCTTGTAGTTTAAACTGCTTTGCAGTTTAACACATTAACCCACGGCGCCACATCAGGACATTGTTATTGTTAGGTGCTATCAAATCAGCTCCGACTCATAGTGACCTTATGAAAAACTGAAGGAAACAAATCCCAGCCATTTACGATCCTTACAATTGCTCCTTGTTGTTGTAGCTACAGTGTTAGTCCATCTTGATGGGGTCTTGCTCTTTTTTGAAGACCTAGTTTACAAATCATCATGTTTTCCCTTGAGGGACTAGTGGCTTGAAATAACATATACAAAGTAGAAGATAAGAC
>NW_006408562.1:2282220-2284258 GCF_000296735.1 Chrysochloris asiatica | reverse complement strand
GTGGAGCTGTGCTTGAAGCCTAAGTCAAGAGACACAGTTTTATATATAACAACAAATAATAGATAAGAGTTAGGGGATGTGTTTTGAGAATGATTCCTTACAAATATGTGCACAGTTAGTGGGGAAGAATACTCTATAGAGTAAAAAAAAATAAATTATTTTAGCATATTGAACCTAACATATCTTCTTGAGTCTCCTCAGGACAACTTCCTAAATCCCCAGCATATATTTATCTCTTAACATATACCAGATATATCTCTGAAAGGCTGGTAATTTAGATTTTCATATGAAGAACCTCTACCAAACTTTTGGCTAGCTGGTGAGTACTTAATCATCTGTTTATATTCACAGAGATATAATGGTCAAAATTATAATACATAATATGTTATTGGCATTTAGTGCTGTCATGTCAATTCCAACCCATAGTGGAAACCTGTATAGGGTTTCCAAGGAGCATCTGGTCAGCTTGAACTGCTGACCTTGCAGTTCAAATGGCTTTGCAGTCTGGTGCATTAACCCACAGCACCACACCAGAACTCCCATACATAATATAGGGTGACAGAATTCAATACACCACAAACAGTGCTCACAGATAATCAGACTTTTAAAGGGTTCAGCCTGTGATTGAATTTATAAAACTTTAAAATATACCAAATTTTAAAAACATGTTTAGTATTGAAACAAATGTCAAGTGAATCTTAAATGTGAGAAGTGTTGTGTAGTCATTCCCACACAAATTATTCAATTTAAAGAATTTAGAGTAAGTCCATGTTATAAAATTTCTCTTGTACTTTGAAGCTTAATGTGTTATAATCTACAGTTAAACCTTTTTGGCTTTGGGTTTTTATTCTTCCATTCTGATGATCAACTATTTAAGAGACAAAACTAGATCTGTTCATGTTTCTTGGAGGTAAATTGATTGGAAAGATGATGTAAAAGAATGGAAAGGGGAAAATACTATGGTTGAGAGTAACTAAAGTCACAATACACCCTTTCAAAATTTTGCCTTGTCTTGCCATGGAGAATGGCATCCTAACAAATTAAGTCCTAGAATATCTCTTTAAGGAGTTCTGGTAGCGTAGGGGTTACAGTCAGGCTGCTATCCTCAAGGTCAACAGTTTGAATATACAAGCTTTCCACAGGAGAAAGACTAGGCTTTCTGTTCCCATATAGATTAACAGCTTTAGAAATCCTATGCGGGTTGCTATGAGTTGAACCACCTTCAGGGCAGACCACCACCACCACAACCCTGGAGAGTGGCATCCTAACACCTAACATCCTAAGTCCTAGAATATCTCGTCATTCTGTATTTGCCATTGGAGTGAAACTCACATTAATGCCAAAACTTGCAATGTGAGATAACTGCATTTTGGAGTCATAACTCAAGCTGGCCTTCAGCAATTCAACTACCTAGTTGATTGTCAACAAAGATTAATACACTTTTGGCGCTGTGGATTAATGCACTGGACTGTCAAAGTGGTTTGAACTGCAATGTCAGTGGTTCAAGCTCACCAGCCACTCCTGGAAACCCTATACAGGTTGCTATGGGTCGGAACCGACTCAACAGCACTTAACAGCAACAACAACACTCCCAGGGCAAAACATTATATTAACTTTTAACATCTCATTTAGGTTTTTTATCTGATGATATACATATCCACTTATCTTATGAATATACTAATGTTGCATTTCTCAGAATACAAACGAGTTTTGCATCCATTTATAAAATAAGAAATACCTGTTTTCAGAACCTGTTATTATTTTATTTATTTGTCTCAGAAGAAACGGTTGTTGTTGTTAAGTATTGTCAACTTAGTTCTGACTCATAGTGACCCTGAATAAATTTTCTGAGGAGCAATTGGTGAGTTTGAACTAGTGACCTTGCAGTTCAAACTGACTCTGTGGTCCAATTCTTATCCTACATAGCCACCAGAACTGGAACTATACAATGGTGAAAACCTTTCAAGGTAAAAAGTGATACACAATGGGACTTGAAAATTTTGTGAAAGAATGGAATTCAAAGATAATGAACTTTTTC
>NW_006408562.1:2277052-2281725 GCF_000296735.1 Chrysochloris asiatica | reverse complement strand
AGCTGGTGAGCTAGAACCACCGACCTTTGTTGTTAAGGGTTGTCAAGTCAATTCCGACCCATAGCGACCCTGTATAGGGTTTCCAAGGAGCAGCTGGTGAGCTTGAAACACCAACCTTGAACCACCAACCACCAACCTTGCAGTTCAAATGACTTTGCAGTCTGATGCATTAGCCCACAGCACTATACCAGGACACTTTAGCCCACCATATTAAGCAAAAAGACAGATTTCATGCAGAAGATGTAGAAGAAGCTATAGCAGTAGCAGAAGCAGAATGAGGAGGAGGAAATAGGGTCTTGCTGTAGAATAAGCACTGGACTACTAACAGCAAGGTCAGTGGTTCAAAATGACCAGCTGCTCTTTTGAAGGCCTATATAGGGGGGGTCGCTATGAGTAGTAACCTACTCAGTGGCACTTAAAAGCACAAGGGCAGTCATGTTACAGTGGGATAGGGTGGTTCATTGTTAATCCCTTCAAATTGGAATGATCTAAAATGGAAAAACAGAGTGAGCACAGCTGAAGCTCTTAAACGTGAAGCTGAATTGTGAGGATCCATGTACAAGTCAAAGAAGACCAACAACCACCAGAAGGTGGCAGAAACCAAGAGAGAGAAGGAATGGTTTTCTCTTAAGACAATGAGAATTCAAACTCCCAACATCCACAGCACATAACAATGACAACAATATCCAAAATGGTAAGAGGATAAATTCCTGTTCTTGTGGTATTTTTGTTATAGCATACTAGCAAACTGACACATGTCTTTATCAAAATTAGCAAAGACATTTGAAATGAGACAAGCAAACAAACAAAACATCTATGAATTTAAGGGAAATCTGAAGTATTTAGTTCTCCTTAAAAATCTCAGTGTAGGTGTTTTGTTCTTATGTGTTGTCAAGTCCTTTCGGACTCATACTGACCATGTATGTATAGGATTTCCGAGGAGTGGTTGGTGAGTTTGAACCACTGGCCTTGCAGTTCAAACTGATCTTTGCTTTCCAGTGCTTATTCTACAGCACCACACCAGGACTCTCATTTTAGGTATAGCGGTCTGAACCTTATGGTTAAAATAGTGTCTATGTCTCTTTCTCTATATATACGTACTATTGTTATTAAATGCCGTCAAGTTGGTTCCAACTCATAGCTACCCTATACAGAGTTTCTGAGAAGTAGGTTTGAACCACTAACCTTGCGGTTCAAATCCACCTCTTGTCCAGTGCTTATCCTAGAGCACCACACCAGGATTGTTGTTAAGTGCAGTTGAGTCGGTTCTGACTTATAGCGACCCATAGGGTTTCCGAGGCGTGGCTGGTGAGTTTGAACTGCCGATTTTGCAGCTCAAACGACTTTTTCAGTCCAGCACATTAACTGGCAGAGCTACAGCAGGCCTCACAAAAGAGTCCTGGTGTGATGATATTGGAAAAGCATTGAACTGCTAAACACAAGATCGGCGCTTCAAATCTACAAGCCGTTCCTTGGAAACCCTATACAGGATTACTATGAGTCAGAACTGATGCGACGGCACTTAACAGCAACATATATTTAAATGTTACAAAATATTTTTTTTGGCGTGGAATATCATTTCAGAGACAGCATAAATATAACATTAACTCTGAGAATTTTAGATAAATTACTTGAATTCTACAAACACGTGTGGAGTGTTTGAAGAATTTAAATAATTTAAGTAACTGTCCCTAGTTCTGAGGATTCATCAAACTTTGCAACATTGGTGATATTTGAATGCCTAAACCATGAACTACTCCTTCTAACAAAGCACTATGTAAACATACAGCGAAGGAAACTAAAATTATTTACAGATGTTGAGGAAAATAAAAAGGGAATGTGATTCTCCTTTGTAATGTGTGTCAGATTAACTAAAGGATAATTTACCAAGAATGAGTAGAGGCATTCAGGTCTTGATTGTGATCTCTCACAAATTGTGCTTTTATTTTCATTGTTGTTGTCAAGTGTAGGTTGAGTCAGTTCTGACCCATAATGACCCATATAGGGTTTCCGAGGAGCGACTGGTAGGTTTGAACCGCCGACATGCTATACCACTCCATAATTGTTGATATCAATCACTATTCCTCCCTTCCCTCAAGTCCCAGGGTTCTGTAATATCTCACAAACTCATAGTTGTCAAAAGAAATGGCTCACATAATTGTAGGGGCCAGCAAATCACACATTGATAGATAAGTGGTCTAGAGGAATCTTCTCAACCATGTAGTCTCAGAAACTGAAGAGCCCAAATCAGAAGGTCAGATAACAGGCTGTTGATGCACAAGGCTGAGGAAGCAGGTGAATCAGGTCAGCTGAAGGTAGAAAATCCCACAAACTTGAGGCCAGATGTAATGAAGCAGATGCAAGGTCTAGGGGAAAACTTGGTAGCTGTCAGTATACTGCTGGTCATTTCCTAAGATCTTTTGTTTATCTAATAATGAATGGCTCTAATGGGGTAACAGTGGCACTGTGGATTAATACGCTGGACTGAAAAGTCACTTTGAACCTCAAGATCAGTGGTTCAAGCTCACCAGTCGCTTCTTGGAAACTCTGTACAGGGTCACTATAGGTCAGAACCAACTTGACAGCATTTAATAACAACAACAATCAATGGGGTGACTTATGAACATCTGTTGGCTACATCCCACATCCCTACATTTCAAAGTGCAAGGGATCCTATTTAACCCCTGACATCATAAGTTTTCTTCACCATTTCTAGGCATGGGTAGCTGCTCTATGAAAGTGGTGTTGCATGATTCTTTGATTTATCCTACTTAATTTTGCTTCTCTGACCCAAGTATGCACTCAAGGTCTTCTGAAGTCATGTCTGCTCACTCAAGCATGTGCTTTCATAGATACATACAAACTAAAGACATTTGTATTTACTTTTTCTTTATTGCCAAGTGAGTTAACCATTTGCACTACCAAGTGCTCTATTTCTGTGCTAAGTACTTCTATTTCTTTTGGGGGGTGGGTGGGAATTCAACAATAGATTTTATGGTGAGTTGGCATTGATTTTTGTATTTCTCCAACTACAAGCCTTTGCATATGTCAAACAAACATGGGAAACTCCAAGAGTCACATTGTATCTGTTTAGAGTTTATGATTTGTACTATTTATCACTTTGAATTGGAATTTTGTGTGCTTGCATATTGTGAATGCGAGTTTCCTCAGTGTTCTCTAAAGTGGAAAGTCATCCAAATTATTTTTAATTTTTGTTTTGTTTTATTTCATTTTTTAATGACTTCCCTTTTTTTTATATTGTCTTCCCCTCATACAAGTTAACACATATCTAGCTTCTAGCCAGTAATTCCACCACTTATCTGTGAGTTTGCCATACTGTGTTGGCATTTCTGTTGCTGTGATCCTGGAGCTATGCCACTGTATTTTAACTACCAGAAGGGTCAACCCTGTTGGATAGGTTTTAGCTGAGCTTCCAGACTAAGGCATAGTAGGAGGAAAAAGCAGAAAACTATGTCTGAATGTTTGTTATTGTTAAGTGCTGTTGATTCGGTTCTGACTCATAGTAACCTTGTATAGGATTTCTGAGGAGGGGCTGGTGAATCCGAACCACAGATTTCGTGGTTCAAGTCAACCTTGAGGTGGAGAGAGCTTATTCTACAGGACCACTGAAAAACTAATGAACAGCAATGGAACACTGTCAGATAGTACCAGAATACTGGAGATTGAAACAAGTATGATGTCCATTTTACTAAGTATATGTCCTTCTCCCAGGACTGGCCCCACAGCACCACACCAAGGATTCCATGTTTGAAGTATTAGAGATGAAGTCTGGTCATCTTGGATTCTAAAGAGCATTCTGCCTTTACTTCTTCCAACACAAATCTGTTTGTTCTTCTGGCAGTACATGGTACTGGTATTGGCTATTTTGAATTTGACAATCACCTAGTTTACTATGTCAGGAATGACAAATAAAAGAAAAATGGTATCACATTTATCATCAAAAAGAGCATTTCAAGATCTATCCTGAAGTACAATGCCACTGGAATATGGAAATCATCAAACAGTATCATTAGTATCACATACAAATACATTTTTCTACAGATAATTAAATATGGCTGTAACAGTACATTGACAAGGAACTGCCTAAGGTTCAAGCCAGATTCAGACAAGAACATGCAATAATGAGCAAATCATTGCTGATGTCAGATGGATCTTGGCTGAAAGCAGAGTATACCAGGAAAATGTTTACCTGTGCTTTATTAGCTATGCAAAGGCTTTCAATTATGTGGATAATAATAATCTGTGGGTAACATTGCAAAGATTGGGTATTCCAGAACACTTACTTGAGCTCATGAGGGAACCTGTACATAGATATGTTGTTGTTGTTGTTATGTGCCATGGAGTCGGTTCTGACTCATAGCGACCCTGCACAGGGTTTCAGAGGCTGTGAATCTTTACAGGAGCAGAACGCCTCATCTTTCTTCCATGGAGCAGCTGGTAGTTTTGAACTGCTGACCTTGTGGTTCACAGCCCGATTTGTAACCACTATGCTACCAGATCTCTTTATGTACATAGATATAGAGGCAGTAAATGTGATCAGAACCAAGGACACTTAATAAATTTAGACCAGGAAAATTAAGAGCTAAGGCTGTATCCTTTCACTATGCTTATTCAATCTGTATGCTAAATTCATATTCTGAGAAACTGGGTTA
>NW_006408562.1:2268950-2275457 GCF_000296735.1 Chrysochloris asiatica | reverse complement strand
CATTCTTGCATGTCTATCCCCACTTCAGATCAGCTGGATGCTTCACTCTCAGCTCTGTCCGCCAGTGACTAGGTCAGTGTCCATGGCTCAGGCATGCCCAAGTCTCCCAAATTTTTGGACCAATCAGTCTTTCTTCTTCTCTCTCTCATACTCAGGGTCAAACTCAGCCCATGTCTTCATTACTGCTTTTCTTCCATTTCCACTCACAACTAGGCCAGAGAGCACCAGAGAGCTTACAAACCTGCTCAAGCCCCTTTGAGTTTCAGTCTTGGAAGACAGATTATCTTGAAGGGCTGACTTTTCTTGCCTTGTTGACTTCCAGGCAAACAGTTTGCTTGTTTTTGTAACAGCCAAACAGTGGTCTTTTTTTTTTTTCCCTGATGGTCTTTCTTTCAAGAAGTATCTTCTGTTCCTCCAGGTGCTCCTGCTCAGGGTTGGTTTGCATATCCTTTCAAACGGAAATGTCCCACTTAAGAAATTCTGGATGGGTCTCAGAATTCCACCTAAAGTTGCATAACCTACAAAGGTTTAACAAGAAGCCTAGCTCACTGAGAAAATTCTAGAACCCCTTTTATGTATCCCAATCTTGATATCCCAATCCTGTGATAATGCACTGATGCGTAAGGTCGGTTTGAACTGCAAGGTTGGCAGTTCAAATTCACCAGTCATTCCTTGGAAACCCTATACAGGGTCACTATTTGTCAAAAACACTCAACAGTGCTTAACAACAATAACTTAGGGGCTGAAGATAGGCTTACAAACTTTCTGCAATCATATTTCCCAGTATTCCTTTCTACCTTACTTAAAAGTCTACTTAACAATAGTAGGCAAGGGAAACCAATGGAAACCAATAGCCACAAGACAGTCAAGCCCTGTAACAATATTTCCCCACTTTTACCCATTCAGACTATGCCTTGACCCCGGTATCACAGTGCCATGTTGTTCAGAGGCTGAGTATACATCACAGTTTACTTCTGTTCCATTTAGCCCATGCAAACCTACCTAAGTGTTCCCCTATCTTCCTTGTTCTTCCACCCCAGTCCCCCATATTGTCTATTGCCTTCTCCTTCCTTGTTCTTGCCCTTTCCTATGCCTTATTGTCCCCTCCATCCATCCCTGGTAACCATTAAAGACTTTTTTTCTTTTATTATGGAAATCTTTTGTTAAGTTTTTACAATAATCATCTTATGCAATATTTGTCCTATTGTGACTGACTAATTTCATTCAGTATAATGTCCTCAAGCTTCCTCAATGTTAAGAGGTATTTTGCAGCTTCATCAATATTCTTCAAAGTAGCATAGTATTCCATTGTGTGTATGTACCAAAGTTTGTTTACTCATTCTTTCATTGATGAACTCTTAGGCTGCCACCATCTTTTTGCTATTGTGAATAGTGCTGCTGTGACATTGGTGTGCATATATCTACTTGTGTTCTGGTACAGGAATTGCTGGATCATTTGACATGTTTAATTGCCTCATTTGTATGTGAAATTAGGAAAATGAGTAAGGAAGATTGATGTGTATTAATTATGGCATTGATGAAGAATATTAAAAGTACAATAGACAACTGGAAGAACATATAAATCTGTGTTGGAAAAATGCTCCTGAAAATTGAGCATAATAAGACTTTTTCTGCCTTACTTTGCACATATTTTCTGGAGGGATTGGTCCCTGGATATGGACATCATGCTTGGTAATGGTCTTTAATCATTAATACTTTATTCTTGTAATGGTTTCTAAATTCAAGTGGGGATATATTTGAGGTCTTGTTTGGACTCTTGTGGGCTTATTTTCATTTTCTTCAGCTTCACTTGACCTTGCATATGAGCAATTGATGGTCTTTCCTTCCCTTTGCTGCCCCTTGTCTGATTTTAATAGGTAAAACTGAGCTTTTCCATTGTCTCACTATATAAATGCATTTGATTTGATTTCCTGCACATTCCACCGAGTGAACTTTTTTGTGTGTACATTCACTGTTTATAGTGTTAAAAAGACAAACACATACACACAAACAACAGTATTTAAAATGAATAAGTTCTTGGTCTTGTGAGATCCTATCATGTAACCTCTGGCATCATTTCTATCACAAAGGTTTTTAGTGTTCAAGTTTTTCAGAAATAGAATGCCACATTTTTCTTTCTAATTTGTCTTAGTTGGAAACTCTGCTGAAACCTGTAACCATGGGTGACCTTGCTGGTAGTAGAAATTCCTGCAGTATAGCTTCCAGCATCATAACAATATGTGAACCACCACAGTACAACAAAGTTACAGATGAGTGGTCAGAAAGTGCAAATACTGAGTACAAAAAGATGTATTGAGAATGATGTATTATAATAATTTAATATACTCCATCTTCAAATGTTAATATAATATTGTTCAGTAAATGTAGATAGAAACACTTAGTACATGTGTAGGATAATCTAGAAACACTTAGTTAAAGGAGGAAGGGCTGTTGTGTGCAAAATTGATACATTATAGTTTCATATAGATATATATTATAGCACAGTATATATTATAGTATAATATATATATTATATAAATATAAATATATTATAAAAGCATAGTATAAATATCAGTATTTTGTACTTCTTTGAATTTCCTAGAACTTTTTTATTCTTTCACATCTAAAATATTAATAAAGGAGTTGGTGGCTTGATATATGTACTTTATTTGTAATTATATCACCTAGAAATATGGTTAATATTTGAAATATCCCATTTAATGCTTTCAAAAGTGTTATTCTTAAGTTTTCTATGATGTTATCCTGTAGAGGAAAACTTTCTTTCAGCTTCTATGAAGATAAATGTCAATACTATCATTCATCTTTCTTCACCCTTTGTGCTTTTCTATCCCTAAGCATAGACACATTATTGAAGACCATCAGAAATGAGATATTAATTAAGTTAAAGAGCATTCTTATTCATCCAATCTACATGATCTATTAGTTTATATCCTTTCTAATCTCTCTATCTAATTTGGAGGATTACAGAGAGTCATTTAAGCACATTTTTTCTTTATAGTAATTAGATTGAAAATCAAGTTAACATTGAAGAGACTTGTTTTTCATTTCTGAAAAAATTGAAGCATAAATGATATTCAAAATCAAGCACTTCTGACACCAACGGATTAGGAAATAAGTAGGTAGAAAGAAAATTGAAATACTTTTCACAATATTGCTTTGGATAAGTATGTGAGGAGATGGCAAGAATGATGGATTTTTTTTTTTTTTTTTAATGACAAGTGAGACTCAAATATACTCTAGGAAAAGAGGGACAGTTAGAGACAGGTAAAGTAAAATGTTGTTATTGTTGTTGATTGCCACTGAGTCAGTTTCAACTCATAGTTATCATGTACAGAGTTTCTTAGGTATGGCCAGAAGTGTGACTAGCTGTCCAGTGATTAGAGACAGATACAGAAGAAAGAACATTTTATGTAACTGCTCACTTGAAATGTTGCCGTTGTTGGTTTACAATAAGTTTTGACTTATGGAGACTCCAGGTTTGCAGAGTAGAAATGATCCATAGGGTTTTCAAGGTTATGCCTTTTAGAAAGCAGATAGGTGGGTCTTCTGAGATGCCTCTAGGTGGGATCAAACTGCTAATCATCCATCTAGTAGTCAAATACATAACAGTTTGTGTCTTCTAGTCACTTTTACTTGATGTATAAACTCAAATATTTGCCATGACACAAGGCTGATTTTTTTTTCCCCCAAGAGTGATTAAAAAAAAAAAAAAAAATCATTGAATATAATCATTACTTTCTGGCCAGTACTACCATGACTTGTCTGTCAGTTTGTCATATTGTGGTGACTTTCATGTTGCTGTGAAGCTGGAGGCTATGCCACTGGTATTGTAACTACTAGTAGGGTTACCAATGTTGGCTAGGTTTTAGCAGAACTTCCAGAGTAAGACAGACTAGGAAGGAGATGAGGACTATTTCTGAATGTTTAGCCATAAAAGTCTTATGAATAATAGCAGGAATTTGGCAAATTAATTATTGGAAAATGAAAACATTATGAATAGCAACACACACTTTCAGACATAGCACCATAACTTAAGTCCCTCAGATTGGAAGGCACTCAAAATATAACTGGAGAAAACATGCCGTCTCAAGTAGAAGTGACTTGATTATAGTAGAGCTTTCAGAAATTTTATTTGCTGATGAGACACAACTCAAAATTAGGGGAAACAGCTGTCAATATTCACTAATAATCAGAAGATTGAATGTACAAAGTATGGACTAGGAAAATTGAAAGTAGTCACAAATGATATGAAATGCATAAATATCCTAGGCATTAGTGAAATTAAATGGATTGATAATGGTCATTTTGAATTTGTGAATGACAAACTCAAGTGAAATGGTGCCACATGAATCATCAAAAGGAGCATTTCATGATCTATCTTCAAATACAATGCTGTCTGTCATATGATAATGTCCATATGTCTGCTTATTCATTGCAGTTGCCTTAAATAATAACTGAAGAGGCAACTATATACATGGACCTCATCTGGTGGAATACACAGGAATCAAATAGACTACATCTGTGGGAAGAGTCATTGGAAAAGTTCAACATTATCAAACAAAAGAAGACCAGGCATGCAAGAATGTCCAACCTTGCAAATAGTACACATTTGATGATCAGAACTCAACTAGAGGAAGACAAAGAAATTTGATACAGGAAGCAAGTGTAAATTGCTACAAATTGAAAGAATTTGGCCTTTACTTAATGATTGTAGTACCTCAAAATACCAACTGAGAAGGAAGGATTCTTTACATCAAGGAAAAAGCCTATCCCATCAGTACACAGGGGTGATAGGACGGACAACTTAGACACTGGCTACCTAAAATGAGAGGGCTATAAAGGCAAGAAGTGGCTGGCTTACAAGTTTTCAAGAGGAAGTTTCAGAGTGAGGGGGGAAGGTAGAATACCCAATGAATAGTTTTCATCTTGTCTAGATGTGTCTGGTGAAAGGAGATGGAGATAGGATTCCTTTGATTCAGTAATGAGTAATTATTATCATAATTGATTGTGATTGTCACAACTGTAAAGGTAGAAGTTGTGTAACAAAAAAAGTGTGGAGTAGTTAATCTTACATTCCAGGAACAGAAGATCCTATGACCTTCAAGAGGGAAGAGCATGAATGGAATATGAAATCCTAACTACAGCAGCAGCAACACCAGAGACAGTGGCACAGAGGTGATGGCATGGCGAGATAAGAGCAGCTGAGGACCTTAAACTCATGGAAAAAGAAAGGCTGTGTGCTAGTGGCCAAGAGGTGGCTTGCAAAATATGCCTTTTGGTTGTTCAAACAATGATAGATAGATAGATAGATAGATAGATAGATAGATAGATAGATAGATAGATAGATAGATATTCCTACATGTTTTCATGTACATAAAAAAAATAAAAAAAAAAAAAGGGAATAGAGGCAAAAACTGGTAACCAATGGCACATGGAGGGGATTGTAATCTTTGCAATGAAACAAAATGCAGTTGGTTGACTTTAAAACCCATGTTCTACCATGTAAACTATCATTCACAAGGGCTAGAGCTTAGAGGGAAACATCCAGCTGATATGAAGTGAGGGGAGTTGCACAAGAATGCCCAAACTTGTAGATAGTACCCATTTGATCTAGCCTTTATAGCTTGATAATCAAAACTTGACTAGAGGAAAATAAAAACAATTTTAAATAAAGGAAACAAGTGTAATTTGTTATAGTTTGATGGACTTGTCCTATACTTAGGGATGTAGTAGCTCAAAATACCAACTGAGAAGGAAGGAGTCTTCACCTAAGGTGTCAGTCCTATCCACTATGTATACAGGGTAGATAGGGATGGGCAACTTAGACATTAACTACCTAAAATGAGGGGCCAATAAAGGCACACAGTGACTGACTTAAAAGTTTTCAAGAGGGAGTTTAGTTTAAAAGTATTGGTGTGGGGAGGTAGCGTCTCCACTGGAAGGTAGAGTCTAGACAAGTATTTATCTTGTCTAGACAGGTCTGGTGATAAGAAATGGGGAAAATATTCTTATGATTCAATAGTGAGTAATTGTTATCATGACTAATTGCAACTGTCACAACTGTAAAGGTAGATGTTTTGTAACAAAAAATGGGGGAGTACTTAATCTTACATTCCAGGAACAGAGAACCATAGGACGATCAAAGAAGAACAGTTTAAGCAGAATGTGGGGCCCTATGCAGAGAAGTAACGACACCAGACATAGAGGCAGAGATAAGAACATGGAGAGAGAGAGTAGCTGAGAACTCTAGACTCATGGAAAGAGAAACACTGAATACTGCTGGCCAGGAGGCAGGCTTGTAGAATGTGCCTTTTGGTGGTTTAAATTATTACATATTTCTGAGTGTTTTTGCATACTTCCTCCCCCAAACAACAACAAAACCAAATAGAGGGAATAGAAGCAAATACCTTTGAATGATGATGCATGAGGAGTTCTTAATAATTGCAATGAAATGATGGTGTAAATTCTATGTTCTTGGAGGAGATT
>NW_006408562.1:2264309-2267940 GCF_000296735.1 Chrysochloris asiatica | reverse complement strand
TTTTATGCTGGAAGCAAAAAGGACTTGAACTACTTCCTGATGATCAGAGATGACAGCCTTCGGTAAGGTTTGTACCTCAATGTTAAATAAATGAAATACTCACTTGACTGTGATTGTGTTTATACAGCCCAGTCACAACTGCATACTCTGTGGCTTGACCCACCTGGCAAGAGCCAATAGCAACTGCTATACAATTGATCAACAACTGCAAAATCAGCCAGTCCATCATAAATAGAGCAGTACGGATGACAAACAGAGGACTGTGCACACACTTCCGTTCTCCAATAACATCTGCTAAGAGGCTGTTTGTGATTGTCTAATGACACACCACCATACAATTGGCTTGGAGGCAACTATAAGTTTCTGTTCACACAAAGACACAAAACAGAGTGACACAAACTAGTTACCAAGATGCAGAGCCACAAAACATGTTTGAAGAAGAAAAGGGATGGGAATTACCTGAAAAATAATTCAAGAGAATGATATTTAAGTACCTTCAATGGATTAATAGAAAGATATAGGAAAGCAAAGAAGAATTCAGGAAAACACTGTAGGAACAAACATATGCACACACAAAAAGGTTGGAAACAATACAAAACCTGCAAAATAAAAATCCAGATTAGGTTTCAGAAATCTACAATGCAATGAAGGGTCAAAGGAGCAGGTTTGACTCAATGGAAGCCTGCATTAGTGTGGTTGAAGATAAATCTTTCATTTTATTATTGTACAAGGAAAATCTACCACTTGTCAGTCAGTTTGTTGTACTCTAGTGGCAAGCTTGTTGCTGTGATGCTGGAAGCGAAGTCAACAGTATGTTAAATACCAGTAGGGTTATTCATCATGGACAGGTTTCAGTGGAACTTTCTGAGTAAGTCAAAATAGGAAGAAGTAGAGATAAACATATTGTAACTTAAAACCTTATGAAAAGCAGTGGAACATTGCCAGACATAGTACTAGAAGATGAGTCTCTCAGGAAGGAAATAAAAATATGGCTGGAAAAGAACTGACTTCTCAAAGTAGAGTTGACCATAATGACGAGAATGGGGTAACACTTTCAGGACTTTCATTTTTGTTTGTTGCACAACTCAAAATTAGGAGATACAGCTGAAATTTTCCATTAATAGTCAAACATGGAATGTACAAAATACAAAATTTGAGGAAATTGGAAGTAGGAGCTAAAATGTAATGGTATCAACCACTTTGAATCTCGAAATAGTATCGTTTACTCTGCCTGGAATGTCACATTGAGAAGGAAAGGGATCACATTCATCATCACAAAGAAAATTTCAAGATCTATATTGAAGAAAAATGATGTCTATGATAATATGATAGGATAATATCCATGCAAGGAAAACTATTAATACTATTATTATTCAAAATTCAAAACAAAACCAACTAAATTTAGTGATGATGAAATTGAAGAATTCTACAAACTTTTTTCAGTCTGAAATTAATCACAATGCAGTGATAATTACTGGTGATTCAAATGATTAAGTTAGAAACAAAGAGGTAGGATCAGCAGTTGGGAAATAAATTGGCCTTGGTTATAGAAATGATGCTGCAGATCACAAAAAATAGAATATTGCAAAACCAAGGGTTTATTCATGACAAATACCTTTTTGAACAACATTAAAGGCAATTATACACTTGGGCCTCACAAGATGAAATACACAGGAAGCAAATTGACTATATTTGTGGCAAGACATGGAGGAGAAGCACAGTATCATCAGCCAAAACAGGCTTTGGGTCAACTGTGGTATAGATTATCAGTTGTTCATATGTAAGGACAGGATGAAGCTGAAGAAAATAAAACAAGTTCATGTGAGCAAAAGACCTTGATTATATCCCACCAGAACTTGAAGACTATCTCAAGAACAGATTGTCTGCATTAAATACAAATGACCAAAGATCTGAAGAGTTGAGGGATGACATCAAGAACATCATATATATAAAAAAAGCAAAAGATCATTAAAAATACAGGAAAAAATGAAAAGGCAAAAATGAAAGTTAGAAAAGATTCTGAAACTTGCTCTTGAGCAAATGGAAAAAATGAGAAAGTAAAAAAGATGAGCAGAAAATTTCAAAGGATAAATCAGGAAATAAACATAAAATGCAATAAAGAAATGTGCAAATACCTGGAGTTAGAAAACCAAAGGATAGATCATACTCAGTATTTCTCAATGTGGAAGGACTGAAAATAAAAACAAAAAAAAAACACAAGAATAATAATAATCAAGTCTTGACTTGCAACAAGCATTAAAAGAAGATGTAATTTCTGGATGGGTCTAGTGAAAAGAGATGGGGATAAGATTCTTATGATTCAGTAGTGAGTAATTGTTATCATGACTAATTGCAACTGTCACAATTGTAAAGGTAGATGTTTTATAATAAAAAAATGGAGGAGTAATTAATCTTACAGTCCAGAAACAGAGGACCCTAGGACCATCAAGGGAGAAGAGCACAAGCTGAATGCAGAAACCTATCCAGAGAAGCAGTGAAACCAAAGATGGAGGCAGAGATAGGGACATAGAAAGAAGGAGCAATGGAGGACTCTAGATTCACGGAAAGAGGGACTAAGAGCTGGCGGTCAGGAGGCAGGCTTCCAGAATGTGCCTTTTGATGGTTTAAATTACTGTATATGTCTGAGTGTTCAAAAAAAAGGAGCTAAAATGAAGAGAGAGAAATACCGTTAACTGATGGTACATGAAGGGGATTATGTAATCATTGTAATGAAACAAAGTATATGATTTGTTGAATGTAAAACTGATGATCTGCCTTGTAAACTTTCACTCAAATCACAATAAAACTTAATTAAAAAGATGTAAGAAATATACAGTCACTGTACTAAATATATATATATATGTGTATGTATAACTATTTTGAGACGTAGCATAAGAACATAAACTGACGATATGAAAAGTAGCAGTCTATGCTGCAATGAAGATATTGACAAAAATCAGGCTCCAGGCATTGACAGAATACAAACTGAAATCTTTCAACAAACTCACGCAGTACAGGAGGCTCTTATTCATCGATGCCAAGAAATTTGGGGAAGATCCAACTAACTAATTGATTGAAAGAGATTCACATGTGTGTCCATTCCAAAGAATGGTGACCCAAATGAAAGTGGAAATCATTGAACAATATCACTAATTAATTTACTAATCACAAATAAAATTTTCCTGAAGATAATTTTTAAATGATTGCAGCAGTACATGGACAGGGTGCCAGAAAATCAAGCTGTATTCAAAGAAGGATGTGGGTCAAGGGATATCATTACTGATATCAGATGAATCATGGGTGAAAAGAATAGCAGGAAGATATTTACTTTTGCTTTATTGACTATGCAAAGGCTTTTGATAGTGCAGATCATGACAAACAACATTGCAAATAATGGATATTCCAGAACACAGCATTTTGCTTATGAAGAACTTGCACATAGATCAAGAGGAAGTATTTAAAACAGAATAAGGGGAAACAGATTAGTTTAAATCAGGAAATAATATACATGCCAATGTTGTATTGTTGTTGTTGTTAAGTGCCATCGAGTCGGTTCCGACCCATAGCAACCCTGAACAGGGTTTCCAAGACTGTAAATCTTTATGGGAGCAGAAAGCCTCATCTTTCTCCT
>NW_006408562.1:2253938-2261249 GCF_000296735.1 Chrysochloris asiatica | reverse complement strand
TCTGATTGTTAGGGTTGGAAATGTAAAGGTAGACATTTTGTAGCAAGGAGGGGATTGATTAACTTTGCAGTCTAGGAGCGGAAGTCCCTGGGACCATCAAGGGATAAGAGCGGAGAGCGGGACCCTACTCAGAGAAGCAGTGACACCAGAGATGGAGGCAGAGATGATGTTGAGGAGAGATGGTGCAGTTGGGGACTCTAGACCCAGAGAGAGAGAGGGGCTGTGTGCTGACAAGTGGGAGGCAGGCTTGTAGGGTTGTTTGATGATGCATGGAGGGGATTGTAACCACGGCAATGAAATGACATACAATAGAACGAATGTAAAACTAATGTTCTCCCATGTAAACTATCACATAATTCACAATAAAACATTTTAAAAAAAAGACAAGCAGACCAAACTGGAATAGCTGGAAAGAAAGACCAAAGACCAGCAGGAAAAATCAAAAACAAAAATGTCAGTCTGATTGGCTACCACAAGAACAAGCAAGTTGTATGCTGGAGAGTCATCAAGGCAAGCAATTAAGTCCTTTCAGAACAAACCCCATTTCAAGACTGAAACTCAAGGGGAATACATGAGCTGACTTGTCAGTTTGCTGGAACCACATTAGTCTACTGGTGAGTGAAGTGGGGGCAAAGCAGCAATGAAGATGTTGGCTGAGTTTGACCACATTACATAGACTCCCATCGATCTGGATGATGGTGAGACTTGGTTGGACTGAAGTATAATGAGAGCTGGGGACTCCTTATCCCATGGACAAGACATAGCCACAGCCTGCTTGAGCTGAGAGTGAAGCGTCCAGCTGATATGAAGTGTGGGGAGATACACAAGAATGCCCAAAATAGCAGACAGTACCTATTTGACCTAGCTTTAATGGTTGGATAATCAGAAATCAACTATAGGAAGATTTTTTTTTTAATTTGATAATGAAAACAAGTATAAATCGTTACAATTTGATGAACTTGACCTACACTTCTGGATATAGTAGCTTAAAATATCAACCAAGAAGGAAGGAATCTTCATAGCAAGGTTATACTATGAAGGTTCCCCATCCCTTGTTCACAAGGTTGACAGGGATGGGCAACTTAGATATTGGCTACCTAAAATAGTGCAGGGTGGAGGGGTTATAATGGCACAAAGTGACTGGCTCACAAGTTTTCAAGAGGAAGTTTAGTTTGAGTGTGCAATAGAAGGTAGAATCACCACTGAATAGTTTTTGTCTTGTCTAGACGGGTCTGGTGGAAGGAGATGGGGATAAGATTCTTATGATTCAATAGTGAGTAATTGTTATCATGACTAATTGTGATTGTCACAACTGTCAAAGTAGAGGTTTTGTAACAAAAAAGGGGGGTAGTTAATCCTAAATTCCAGGAACAGAGGACCCTAGGACCATCAAGGGAGAAGAGCAGGAGCAGAATGTAGGATCCTATCCTGAGAGGTAATAACACCAGAGATGGAGTCATAGATGATGACATGGAGAGAAAAAGCAGCTGAGGACTCTAGACTCATGGAAAGAGAAAAGCTGTGTGCTGGTGGCCGAGAGGCAGGCTTGCAAGATGTGCCCTTTGGTTGTTTAAATGATTGTATTTTCCTGAGTGTTTTGTTGTACAACAACAACAAAAAAAAAACCAGAGGATATAGAAGCAAATATTGTTGAATGATGTTGCATGGAGGGGATTGTAATAATTGAGATGAAACAAAATATAATAGGATGAGTGTAAAACTGATGTTCTCCCATATAAACTCAATTCACAATAACACTTAAAAAATTATTAGTTGAACTTTTTATGGCCATGAAACTTACAAAAATGGGAAACTATATGATGACAAGTAAACTTAAATGTCCCAAAGGGTATGTAGGGCTGAGGATTTAAGTGTTTGAGAGTCAAGCTGATTTTCATTGTAAAGTCAATCTCTCATGAAACAAATAACTTATTAGTCCTCAGGCACTCGATATTACAAACACTTTATAAGTGTACGCTTAGTGGATTTACAATTCCTTCACACACTATAAAATTCTCAAATACATGAGACCTATGGAGCTTCTCTCTATTACATAAGAAAAGCATAAATTATTCATAATAAGGATTTTCCAAAAGCATACTTTATTTTCTGTTAAATGTGTTTCATCCCTTGTGTTCTAATGTAATATGCTAAAGTAAAATTCTTTTAACCTACCAATTATATGTCCTTGAAGTTAAATAAAGGCATAGCTATTGTCAAGACAGAAACCATGAAAGTTAGTCCTTAAAGGAAAATTTGGTGATAGAGTAGCATTTTTCTGGGCTACTACTTACTAAACACCTCTCCAAGGAAAACATAATTAAAGTCCCTCAATAGTCCATGCGAGACGGTTATGTTTAACCATAACAAGTAGCCTTAAGCCAATAGTGTACACTCTCATTCATTCTGTCTCTCAGTTTTTGTGGTGTGTTTATATTATAAACAGGGCTTCGACATGGTTTGAACAGGTTCAGTCATGTCCAATGTTATAAAATCAGAACAGACCTGAATTTTAAAAATTTGATTGAGGTAAAATGGTAACTGGAACAGGAAAAATTATTAGTCGAAGTCCTGGAATAGGACACTTTAAAGAGGCATAGGGAGCCTTTTCAGGAGTCTGATGTAAGTATTTGATTATTGGATTATTGTGTGGAGAACATGATACAATATTGGATTATTATGTAAAAAGCCACACACTTTCAAAATATATTGGTTGGCAGCCATGTTTAATCAGGGTGTCTAGATTCCAACTCTGCACCTGAAGAGACTTGATTGTTTATGAAACATTAATTGTCTTTGTTTTCTTAGAGGGAAATTAAATGTCTAGCACGAAATTAAATTAAATTCATCCTGTAAATTTTCCTATTCTGGTATTGTTGTAGTTTACCCACATTTTACAAACTTGGGTATGTTCTGGTTTCACTTTGTTGGCCATGACCGAACCATAAAGAACCAGTTTGAAGCCATTATTACTGGTATGTATATGCTATATCTGATACACAAAGAATATGCCATTTCACTATTGTTTGTGATGTCAGGTTTTAGTGTCACCTTATAAATTATGAGTTAATATATATTATATGTTAGTTGGCTGTTTCTTTTCCTTTGACTACCAACCTACTGTTACTTTCTTACTGTTGTATTAGAATAATTCAAGATTTTTGTCAGATACTAACCATAAGTTGTAAGTAAGCCCACCAGGAAAAGTCGTGAAAGAAAAGCCTGGTGATATAATTCTGAAAATTTTGCCATTGAAAACGCTGTGGTTCAGAGCTCTGCTCTCACATTCATGGAGTTGCCTAAGCCAAAAATGATGCTCACATTAGTCAGTAAACAAAGAAATCATTTAACATTTAAAAGGAAAATTAAAATGCCAGTCATTTAATCATTTAAGACCTATCAGTCAAGTGCTAATTTATTATTCTATTGAACAATGTATAGCAAGAATAAATCTTATTATTAAAGAGAAAAAAAATTAAGCCACCAGTTTATATGATTTTATATTATAGAAAGCTAAAAAAAACCTTAGGAAACCTATAACACAAAATAATTTTCATGGTTGCAAACACAAAATATTTAGCAACTTGAATTGAGCTAAAACCTTAAGTAAAAACCCTTAATTAAAAGAAGAATCTATAGGTAAGAATGTTTGTTTTGTTCTAGGTTTAGAACATTGTTCCACCAAATATAATCTCAAAATAACAATAGTAATAATGCAGACACAAGCTCTATGTGAACATTCAAAATAGAATCTTCAAGTCACAAGTTCATCACAATAAACAGGGTGTAAGATGTCTTGTATTATAGTTATACAAGCTGACTAAGTATCTCACCATAGGTCTTGTTGTTGTTAAGTGTCAATGACTTGGTCCTGATTCACTGTAACACTGTTTAATGTTTCTGAAGAGACGTTGGTGAGTTTGACTGTTGACTGGTATAAGATTTTATTTCTCCTTCATAGCATATAATAAGTCAATCTCAAAATTTAAAGAGCACAAAGGAAATACTTAGTTTTTTAAAGTTGTTGTTGGACAGGTGTTGGTTCATATAATAGTGAGTAAAAACAGCATTTGGAGTTGCCATGCATCAAATTGTATGATTTAAATGACCAGAGAAAAGTGAGTTCAAGAAAATGATACTGATAGAATCCCTCATCCACATGCACAATAAAATGGCTGTTTGCACATGGGTATTTACTCACTGTAAAACCATCTATGAATGTCGGGGAGCATATTGTGTTGTTGTTAAGTGCTACTGAGTCAGTTCCAACTCAAAACAACCTTATATAGGGTTTCCAAGAAGGAGTTGCTGGGTTTGAACTGCCACCTTGCTGTTATCTGTTCAGTGCATATCCTACAGCACCACAACAGGATTTCATTGTGGAGCATTGTTTTTGTTAGGTGCTCTCAAGTCAGACCCAACTCATAGCGACCCTGTTTACAATAGAATGAAACACTATTCAATCCTGAACTATCTTCACAATTACCGTTATGCTTGAGCCAATTGCTACTGCTTTGTCAATGTGCTAATCCATCACCTTGGGGACTTTCTCTTTTTTGTTGACCCTCCACTTTATGAAGCATGATGTCCTTCTCCAGGAATTGGGCCTATCTGGTATCATGTACAAAGTATGAAAGACAGAGTCTTACCATCCTGGCTTCTGAGAAGCATTCTGTCTGTATTTCTTCCAAGGCAGCTTTGTTCATCTGGTAGTTCATGGTACTCTTCTCCAACACCATAACTCAAATGCATCAATTCTGCTACAGTATTCCTTTTTCATTGTCCAACTTTTACATGCATATAAGGCTATTAAAAATACCATGTCTTTGATCAGGCACACCTTAGTGCTCAAATGGGTATCTTTGCTCTTGAACACTTAAGGGATCTTGTGCAGCAGATTTGCCTAATGTAATATGTTTTTTGATTTCTTCACTGGTGCTTCCATGGGTGTTGATTGTGGATCCAAGAAAAATGAAGTCTTAGACAATGTCAATCTTTTCTCCATTTTCCATGATGTTATTAATTGGTCTAGTTGTGAAGCAGTTTTGTTTTCTTTACACTGAGGTGCAATTCATACTGAATGATGTAATCTTTTATCTTTATCAGTAAATGTATTAAGTTCTATGTGGTAGAACATAGAGGGAGCTTTGGTTTTGCATATTTCCATTGTTTCCTTAAAAGTTATTATTTAAAAACATACTAAAATTCTCCAAAAGGTAAATATTTGAGATTTCAAAGCAACTTATATAGGACCAGTTTCCAAAACTGGGATTTCTGAGTCAGAGAAAATAAACAAATTTAAAAGTTTGACAGTTAATTTCAAAGTACTTTTCCCACAAACAGTTGTACACATTCATATACCTGAGAATTCAACATTAAACTATTCTTAATTTATCATTTATGTTGTTTTCCTTTAAAATTGCTTGCTTATATCCATTATCAATTTTATATTGAAATTTTAATGCTTTTCGACTAGTCAAAATTTCAACACTTGTGTATGTTAATGGATATTGCAAGTGTAGTCAAAAGTGACATATATTTTTGGCTTTTGTTAAATATATTATTGACATAATAATACAAATATATGGAGTCTTTCTGTGGTACTTTACAATAAACATTGAATTAGAAGGTCAATTTGAACTGCAAGGTTGGCAGTTCAAATTCACCACCTGATCCTCAGAAACTCTATACAGGGTCTCTATGAGTTGAAGCCAACTCAATGGAACTTAACAAGAACAAAAGAAACATACAAATATATTAAGTAGGAATAATTTCTAATTTTTGCTTTGTGTTTATTTATTTATTTTTTTTTACCTTTGTGTGGGGGTGGATATTTGTGGTGTGTGTGTGTGTGTGTGTGTGTGTGTAGAAAACAACATCAATAATGAGAAGACAACCTAGAGAGAAAGAAAAGAGGAAAAACAAGAACATCATCTTTCATAAAGCACCAGATATGGTAAATAAGACAGATCTTTATAAGATAAACAGAGCTATACATATATACTTATAATCTTGTCTTTTAGAAACTCATACATCATTCCTCATTGCCAATGTTTTCATGAATGATCAAATATTTACTCTTCAAGATGAATTTTGCATCATTTTGTCAAGAATAGAGAAAGATAATATGCGATTGAGAGTTTGACTGAAAAAAAAATCATCTAAATGTAAATTTAAAGAGCATTGACATGCTTGAAATAGTGGTGTTTTTCATCTAGGAACATATGTCTTTCTATTAATTCAACTCTCTTTTCATTCTTATGCCAAATTCTACAGCATTTTGCAATGCTCTTTTTCAGTAGTGTAAACAATTCTCTGCTTGAAGTAAAACAAATATATTTAGAAGAAGAAAGCAACTCTGAGTGCCCCATACTTGATTTCCAAGAAATTTTGTCTTTTAAAGACAACCTTCAAAGAGAATTTCCTCCAAAAGGTGATGGGTCTATGGTTGCCCCACTCATGGGAATGATATACTCCCATCATGAACATATGTTAGCTTCCTTTTCTCTATGCTTATAAGTTGAGACTCTCACAATGCCCATGTTGCTGCCAATAACCTTCATACCACTGAAATACATTTTACTGGAGAAGACTTCTTACATGGTCAAGCACCTTGGATCCTCATTTTGCCATGCTTTGCAGCCAATTGAGTCAGTAGAAAACTTATTTTTACTTCCTGTGGATAGGAAAGTATATATTTACTCAGAAAAATATCCATATCAAAGGTGACAGTATTCATTTCTTTAAATCATAAGTCAGGAAGGAATGAGGCAAAGATTGTTCAGGAACTCATGAATTCAGAGAGTTTTTCACACCCTGTGTGATGAACAGAATATTCCAAAAGGTCACTCAAAACTCAAGGGAAAGTATGATTAAATGTATGAATACATATACTGTAAAATTAAATGATTTTGACAGTCCTAGAACTAAAACAACTGAAGAAAAAGAAATCAATCCTTATTTTTCAATATTAAAGGATTCCATTGGAAAAAAATTGAATGATGTTGGAAGCATTACACATGCACACACACACACAAACAGAGTCATTGTTCCAAAATTAACTGGTAGATGTTCAACTACTTCATATGAACAAAAACTGATGATATTATAAGAAATCCAAGCTCCATTGAAGGTATTAATAAAAAATAAGACTCCAGGAATTAACAGAATACTAATTCTGATGAGATATGACACATTCAGGGTGGCATGGTCTTTCAAACACCAGAATACTAATTCTGATGAGATATGACACATTCAGGGTGGCATGGTCTTTCAAACACCAGAATACTAATTCTGATGAGATATGACACA
>NW_006408562.1:2239385-2253718 GCF_000296735.1 Chrysochloris asiatica | reverse complement strand
TCAGGGTGGCATGGTCTTTCATACACCAGAATACTAATTCTGATGCTTCAACAAACATTATCCAACACTGAAAGTGCTAACTGATCAAAGCCAAAAAATGTGTAAGAAGGCTGTCGGACCAACTGACTGGAAGACATCCATATTCATTAACATTTCAAAGACAGTTGATCCAATATAATACAGAAATTATAGGACAATATACACTGAAAAGGCTTGATTGTATTCATGAGGAACCTGTACCTAGACCAAGAGTCAGTCTTTCTAACAGAAAAAGGGAACAATGAATAGTTTGAAATCAGGAAAGATGTGTGCCGGGGTTGCATTCTTTCACCATACGTCTTCAACTTGTATGCAGAGCAAATAATTCAAGAAGCTTGTTTGTATGAAGAAAAATGTGGCATCAGATTGGAGGAAGATTCATTAACAAGCTATGGTATGCAGATGATACATCCTTGCTTGCTGAAAGTGAAGGGGATTTAAAATATTTACTGATGATACCATTTGGTATGGGTTTCACCTCAATGCAAATAATACAAAATTTTTTCTCACAACTGGACCAGTAAATAACATCAAGATAAATAGAGAAAATATTGAAATTGTCAAAGACTTTCATTTTGCTCAGATCAACCATTGACACTCATGGAAGCAGTCATCAAGAAATCTAATGACGTATTGCATTAGGTAAATCTGCTGCACAAGATCTTTATAAAGTGTTCAAGAGCAAAGATGTCAGTTTAAGGACCAAGGTATGCCTGACTTGCATCGTGGTATTTTTCAGTAACCTCATATGCATGTGAATGTTGGACAATGAATAAGAAAGACCACTGAATAAATAATGCACTTGAGCTATGATGCTGGAGGAAAATATTAAAAGTGCCATGGACGACCAGATGAAGAACAAACAAATCTGTGTTGGAAGAAGTACAGCCAGAATACTCCTTAAAAGCCAGGATGGCTAGGCTTCAGTTCTTATACTTCAGACATATTATCAGGAGGGTCAGTACCTGGATAAGTTTATCATGTTTGGTAATGTGGAGGGTTGGAAGAAAACAGGAAGACCCCCAATGAGATGGATTGGCACATCAGCAGCAACAGGCTCAATGATAGCAACAATTGTGAGATTTGTGCATGAACTGGCAGTGTTTTATTCAGCTGTGCATACGGTCTCTATAAATCGGTACTGACTCTATGGTACCTAACAACAACAAAAACAACAGGGCTGTAGGAAAAGCACTGGATTGCTAACCACAAGTTTGGTGGTTCAAACCCACCACCCACTCCTTGGAAAGCCAACACAGAGTCACTGTGAGTCAGAACCAACTTGATGCAACTTAACAATAACAATAACATCATTACTATCACATGAAAGCAAAATTCTGGTAAAGATAATTTTTTAATGGCTGGAAATTCAAGTCAGATTTAGAAGAGGACATAAAACAATGGAAATTCTTAATGATGTCAGAGGTATCTTGACTAAAAGCAAGCAATACCAGAAATATATTGTCTTAGGCTGGGTATTCTAGAGAAGCAAAACTTAAGAAGTGCACACATGCACACACACGCTCACATTCACACACACAAAGGGGCCTGAAAATTTTATGAAAAAAAAAATGGCATTAAATAGTTGCTCTTAGCAAACACCCCAGATAGTCATGATCCTTTGCCTGGTGGAGTGACCCAAACCTTCATTCCTTAATGATCTGGGCCATTGGATTAACTAGATTATATGGACCAAGTCTACCACTCATTTGTTAGTTTGTGGTACCTGTGTTGAGGTGATACTGGAAGCTCTATCACCAGTAATTCAAATACTAGCAGAGTCACTTATGGTGCAGAGGTTCCAGGAGAGGTTTCAGACTAAGACAGACAGGTGAAAGAACAGAATGATGATGTCTGAAAAACAGGCCACCTTATGAATAGTAGCAGAACATTATCTAATATAATGATTAGCCTATCAGGTAGGAATGTACTCAAAATATGCATGAAGAAGAGTTGCTTCCTCAAAGTAGGATTTACATGAAAGACATGGGTATAGCAAATGGCACAGTGGCACCAGCTGATGTGACATGATTCAAAATGGAAAGAAACTTCTGGAAACATATATTAATATATAAGGGATGTTTGAAGTATGAATCTAAGAAAATTGGAAGTCATCAAAAATAAAATGGAACAAATAAAAATTTATATCCCAGGCATTAGTCAGCTGAATTGAGCTAGTATTGGACATTTGTAATCTGGTAATCATACAGTTTACTCTGCCTTCTATGACAAATTGAGAATTGGTATTACATTCATCATAATGACCATTTCAAGACCTATCATGAGGTACAATGCTATCTATGATATGTCTAAAAGGAATTTAAGTACTAATCCTAGAAGTCACAGATGAAGAAATGGAAAAATCCTTCAAAGTCTTTATATTGAAATTGATAAAATTAGCAATCAAGAAACTGACAACTACCAGTGATCGGAATGCAAAATTGGAAACAAGGAGGAAGGATTAGTATTTAGAGAACATTGCCTTGATAGAAAGAATGGTAGAGATAGCATGACAGAATTTTATAAGACCAATGGTTTATTCATTGCAAATATCCTTATATTTAACAATATAGATGGTGACTGTATACTTGGGCCTTGCCTGATGGAATATGCAGAAATTGAGTAGAGTATTTCCATGAAAAGATATAATAGCTCAATATCATCAGCTGAAACATAGTCAGGGGTTGACTATGGAACAGATCATATGTAAGTTCAAGTCAAAGCTGGAAAAAACTGAAGAAAACAAATTCCACAAGAGTAAAAATATAATCATGTGAATGTCCTATTTGAATTTAGAGATCAACTCCAGAATAGAATTGATACATTGAGTGCTAATCACGGAAGGTCAGATGAATTGTGAGACAACATCAAGAATATCATACATAAAGCAAAAGATCATTAAAAAGAAAAGAAAAAAGAAAGAAAGACTAGAATGGATGTCAGAGACTCTGGAACTTGTGTTTGGTATAGAATAGCTAAAGTAAATGGAGCAAAAGAAGAAGTGAAAGAGCTGAACAGAAAATTTCAAAGTGTGGCTCAGGAAGACAAAGCAAAATATTATAATGAAATGTGCAAAGACTGGAAATAGAAAACCAAAAAGGAAGGACTTGCTCATCAATATTTAAGCTCAAACAATGAAATTAAAAAGTGAAGCCTCAAATTGTAAGATTGAAGGATTCTATGGGAAAAGTATTGAATGATGCAAGAACCATCAAAAGAATATAGAAGTAATACACAGATTTACTATATTAAAAAGAACTGGCCAATATTAAATAATTTCAAAACATAGCATATGCTAAAGAACCAAAGGTACTGAAGGAAGAAGTCAAAGTTGCATTGAAGGCATTCGTGAAAAACAAAGTTCCAGGATTCATAGTATATTAATTCAAATTCTTCAACAATCAAGTGCAGCACTGCACTATGTCAAGAAAGTTGGCAGTTAACTATCTAGCCAACCAATTGGGTTGAAAAACCCATATTTAAAATCATCCCAAAGAAACATGAAGTAATAACTAAGAAAATATCCATAATTTTAACCATTCCAAAGAAATAAGACCCAATAAAATGTAAAAAAAAACACAAAACAACTATTGAACAACATCATTAATATCACATATAAGCACAGTTTTGCTGAAGATAATTTAAAATGGTTGACTAAGTAATTTCAGAACTTCAAGCAGTTTTCAGAAAAGGACATGGTGTGAGTAATACCATTACTGAATACAGATGGACCTTGGCTGAAATTAGAAAACACCAGAAAGATGTTTAAACTTTTGTTTTATTGACTATGTAGACATTAAATTGTGTAGATCTTAAAAACTATGAATAACATCACAAAGAATGAGGATTCCAGTACACTTTATTGTACTCATGAAGAACCTGCACATAGTCCATGAGGTAGATATTTGCATAGAACAAGGGAATACGGAATGGTTTAAAATCAGGCAAGGTATGTATCAGGGTTGTATCCTTTCTCTATAATTATTCACTCTATATGCTGAGCAAATATTCCAAGAAGCAACACTGTATGACGAAGCACACAACATTAGGATTGGAGGAAGGCTCACTCATAAAATGCAATGTACAGATGTCACAACCTTGCTTGCTAAAAGAGGACTTGTAAGACCAGCTGATGAAGAACACAAACAGCCTTCAAAATGGAAACAAAAACCCTAAGTAGACCATTAAAAAGTTCATGATAGAGAAAAGATAAAATTAGTTAAGGGTTTCATTTTATTCAGATTCATCAACAATGGTCATATAAGCAACAATAAAAACAAATTAAATGATGTATTATATTGGATAAATCTGAAATTCATTGCAGTGTTAAAGAGCAAAATGTCACTTTGCAGACTAAGGTGAACCAGACCCAAGCTGTTATATTTTCAATTGCCTCATATATATGTACTTCAGACATGTTATCAGGAGAGATTAGTCCCTGGAGAAGTACATCATGTTTGATAGAGTGGAGGATTGGAGAAAAAGAGGAAAACCCCAGTATGATGGATTGACACAGTAGCAACATTAATGGGGCCAGGCATAGCAAAAATTGTGAGTTTGGTGTAGGACAGGAATTGTTGTACTCTGTTGTACATAGGGTCACTATGAGTAGGTAGGTACCAACTCGGTGGCACCCATCAGCGACAACAACGGCATATGTATGTGATAGCTGGAGAGTAGATAAGGAAGACCAGAGAAGCATTGTTGCATTCGAATTATGGTTTTGGAGAAGAATAATGAATATACACTGGACTGCAAGGAAGAACAAGCAAATTTATATTGGAAGAAATACAGTTAGAATGCTCCTTAGATGCCAGGATGATGAAACTTCATCTCATGTACTTAAGACATGTTATCATAGGACCATTTTCTAATGATATAGAATGATAACATGAGTACAACAATAGTCTCAAGAATAGCAATGATTGTGAGGTTGGCAAAGAACCAGGCAACATCTTGTCTTGATGTTCATAGCTTCAGTTGGAACTGACTTGATGAACTTAACCATAATAATACGGTCAAAGTTGTGTAGCACAATTCATGTCATCTTGAACTTGTTGCAGGGTCTTCTATGTTCTGGACCCCACTCAAATCTAGCAACTTTTTGAATTACTTGATAAATAAAATGAGTTACACATCCAAAGAAGAGAGGTGTTGCCTCAAAAATGTAAAGATGCCCACCAGACATTGTACCTGATCTTTAGTTGTTGGACTAGTAACATCTGAGCATGCTTCACACCATGGGACCCCTAGAAATTTCACTAACATTGAACATACCTAAATATTTGAATAATTTCTCTCTTTCCTTACAGTAAGCACTGTACTGCTAACCGAAAGTTAGGTGGTTCAAATCCACCAACTGCTCCTTGGAAACTTTATACACATCACAGTGAGTCAGAACTGAATCAACCACACTTAACAACATCAGGCAATATATTATATTAGGTGAATCTACTGCATGATACCTCTTTAATGTGTTCAAGAGCACAGAGAAAGAGAAATTTGTTGCAAGGAAATAGCTCATGCAATTGTAAAGATAGGCAAGTCCCAAATCTTTGGTCAGATTTAAGGCTGTAATCTTTTTCCAATTTATGAAGCTGTAGTAGTTGACAACCCCAAGATTGGCAGATCAGACAGGTGGCTATTAACACACAGGCTGTGGAGACTAACAATTCCAAGATCAGCAGATAAAATGGCAGACTTCTAACTCAAAGGCTTAAGAGGTTAAAGAATCCCAAGGTTGCCAAGAAATACAGTAAGTAGGTAGCTAAACCAAGTCCAAAGAGCTGGAGGTCACATTATGATGAGCCAGATGCAGGATCCAGGGATAGCAAAATTCAAAAGAGCTTTTCCTGAATATCCATACATATTGGAAGTAGACGACACCCTAATATTTGTCTGACAGTTTGCTGTACTGTGGTGGCTTGTTTTGTGTTATGATGCTGCAAGTTAGGCTATGTGTATTTTATATATGAGCAGAGTCACCCATGGTGGTTAACTTTCCGCAAAGCTTACAGACTAAGACAGATTAGGAAGAAGGATAAGTGAATCATTCTGACTGGTTAAAAAAGTCTTTGTGTGACGTCTTGCTGGAAGATGAGCCAACCCTCAGGATGGAAAGCACTCAAAATTGGCAAGAGTTGCCACCTCCAAGTAGTTATCTGAATGCTTAGTGGTTGAAGCAAAACTTTTGAGATGGGACTCAACTCAAAATAAAGAGACACAGCCAAAAAACATCATTAATAACCAGAATGTGGAATATACTTAATGTTTATCTAGGAAAATTGAAAGTTGTCTAAAATGAAACTGAATGCATAAAGATCAGTATCCTGGGCATTAATGAGCTGTCTTAGGCCAGTTTTCTAGAAGCAAAACCAATGAAATATATATATCTTACAATTGTAGAGTCCCAGGTTCCCAGTAGAAAAGAAAGTGAAAGTCCCTCCCACTTGTCCACTATATTCACTATATTGGGAGCAGGCCACACCCCCAAGGAAGTATTCCTTGAAATGACTGGCTACTTATAGCCACTCATCACAAAGCTAACTATGCCTGTATTAGGTTTCATAACCACAGGAATAAGCACATCCCAACTGCTAAAGCTTTGGAAACCCTGGCCTAGTCAAGTTGTCACAAAATCCTAACCATTATAGCGCCCACTGACAAGGATAGTATATCAAGATCCATCTTGAAGCACAATGCTGTCTGTGATAGGATAATATCCATATGCCTACAAGGAAGACCAGTTAATACCATTATCATTCAAATCTATGCACCAACCACTAAAGTCTGATAACAAAATTAAATATTCCTACTAACTTCTTCAGTTTGAAATTGATCAAACATGTAATCAAGATGCATTGGTAAGTACTGGTGTTTGCAATGTAAAAGTTGGAGATGATCAGGAAGGATCAGCAGTTGGAAGACAGCTTCATGATAGAAATGATGCTGGAGATGGCAAGATAGAATTTTGAAAGACCAATGACTTACTCATTGCAAATACCTTTGTTCAATAACATAAACTGTGATCATAAATGTAGATGGTGAGGAATCTCACCATCATCAACCAAAACAAGTACAGAAACCAACTATTAGAACAGACCATCAATTGCTCATATGCAAATTTAAGTTAAGGTTGATAAAAAATTCTTGAAGTCCATGAGAGCCAAATATGACTTTGAGTATTTCCCACCTTGGTGTAGAGACCGGAGACCTAATAGCGTAGTAGATTACCAGATGGGCTGCTAATTGCAAAGTTCGAGTTTACCAGTCACTCAGTGGGAGAAAGATGAGGATTAGAGAAAGACTTACTAAAAACCTGTGATACACACATGACCAACCTTGCATTGAAACTGAAGAGAATTTGAAATAATTACTGATGAAGATCAAAGACAATCTTCAGTATGGATTGCACCTCAATGTAAAGAAGCAAATATCTTCGCAAACAAAGCGATAAGTAATATCATGATATATGGAAATAATATTTTAAGTTGTCAAATATTTCATTTAACTTAGGTCCATACAATCAATGCTCATGAAGCAGCATTCAAGAAATCAAACTACATATTACATTAGGAAATCTGCTCCCAAAGACCTGTTTAACATTTTAAAGAACAAAGATATCACTTAGAAGACTAAGGTAAGCCTCACCCAAACCATGGTATTTTAATTGCCTCATATGCATATGAAAGTTTGACAGTGTATAACAAAGACTTTAGAAGAATTGATGCACTTGAATTATGGTGTTGGCAAAGAATACTTAAAGTAATATCCTTCCAGAAAGACAAATAAATTTCTTTTGGAAGAAATATAGCAAGAATGCTACACAGAATGGATGATGGTGAGACTTTATCTCTTATACAAATTATTAGGAGAGACCAGTCCCTGGGGAAGGACAACATGCCTGGTAAAATGAAGGGCCATCAGAAAAGAGGAGGCTCCCTAATGAGATGGATTGACACAATGACAGAAATAATGGGCTCAAACATAACAATTGTGATGATGGCCAAGGACTGGGCAGTGTTTTATTTTGTTGTGTATATGACATCAGAAACAACAAGGCCACCTCCTTGAGGAAACTCCCTTTCAAGTTACTGGCTACTTATAGAAAATCCCATTATGGAAATGATTACATTATATTTTGACTACATCATAACTGCCAAGCCACTGGGACTCATGGTCTAGCAACATTGAAGCACAACTTTAAGCATCAATGATGTTTATCTGATTTTATTGGCTATGAAAAGTATTCAACTGTGTGGATTCTGATAAATAATAGATGACAATGTGAATAGCCAGGATTTCAAAAGAGTTCATTATTCTCATGTGGAAACTACATAGACTATGAGACAGATGTTCCAACAGAACAAGTGTAATACTGCATATTTTAAAATCAGAAAAGTTATGCAGCAAGGTTGCATCATTTCACCATACTTATGTAATCTGTATGCAGAGCAAATATTGTGAGAAGCTTGTCTATATGAAGAAGAACATGGCTTCAGGATAGGAGGAAAGCATTATATACTTGTGATACTCACTTTATCTGTTCAGATGTATCTCAAAAGAGAGGAATGGTGATCTACTTCTAAAAAATAGCCACGGAAAAGGCTATGGACTCAGTTGTACTCTGGCACTGCACTGCAGTGAATTAGTTAATATGGCTATTCTAACCATAGTGTTTGTGTTGTTGTTAAGTGCTGTCGAGTTGGTTCTGACACCTAGCAACTCTATATAAGTTTCTGAGGAGCACCAGATGAGCTTGAACCACTGACCTTGTGATTCAAACTGACTTTGCAGTCCAGTGCATTAACACACAGCATCACACTCCCACCAGATAAGTAAGTGGAAGTATGCAAATAGAGTGTGTGGGGCTCTATTGTTGGGATTTTTCTGCTTTCCTATCCTGCTTGGTTTAAATTGAGCCATCTCAGAAGCAGAAACAGGGATCTCACAATCAATTAAAAAATTAGATCCCTGAGCAGTGGGTGTCATTTGGACCCAGAGATGTCTGTGTGGAAAATGGTAGCAGTGGAGGCAGCAGCACCAAGAGCATGTTAAAGAACAGTGGATTTCATAGTCCATGGAAAAAGAACAGCTGAATGCCTTTGGGCAGGAGGTTAGCTTGCAGAACGGGGTTCCTGTTGGAAATTTATCTGCAGTGCTAAAGGAGCAAAGCAAAACTTGCCTGAGGAAGCTAAGACTAGGAGCTGCATGGCTGAGAGGTCAATGATTAACAAGAGGCTTACCTGCAAGGCATGGCTGAGAAGAGGTGCTCCTGACCCACAGTTGCCCCTATTAACTTCCCTAATAAACCCCATAAGTGTGTAGGTCTGTGATTCCAGTGTGGTCACTACAATATATTATTGAACCAGTGGTGATATAGAAAATTCTGTGAAAGGGATGTATGGTGTCCGAATTGGAGAATGAAGGCAGGTATGACTTCTGCCTCGTAGGACTAAACTTGGACAGTTTGATATTATTCCTTTATAGTCATAGGAGGTCAAGCTATCCACACACCAATTTTACAAACAAACATGGGGTCACCATCAGTCAGAATCAGCCAATGAAATCCTTTTTAATGACTAGTAAGCATGTTTTCATGTGTGTTTTGTGCATTAGCTAATTTTCTTTGAAAAAATATCTAGTGAAGCTATTTCTAATAACATTTTTATCTTTCTTCTCATGAATAATTTTGGGGCTGCTTCATATTGAACAGATAATTTATAATTAATTATTGTAAGATTATGTCCTTCACCTGTTGTTTTTAAAGGCATATTAATATATTTTTCTTAGTATATTCTAGATATTTTAAAGTAACCATTGCATTTATAAAATATTAAGATAAAATATTTTTTAAACATTCATTTTGTTACTTTTATTTCAACTTTTAAAAGGTGGTTTTGCTAATTATATTTTCCAATTGCTTTTTTCTTTCTTTCTTTTTCATGTGATAAAATTTATTGACTGGTTGCTATTGGTATTTGTGTCATAATAAAAAAGGCATACTTCAATTTGGATTGTATTGTGTTGTTATTTTGTTTGGTTTAGCTTACTGTTTATAACCCCTTCGTTTCTGGCTTTTATTTACTTTGCATTATATATGTTGTTACTTTGGAATTTTACAGTGTATACTCAGGTAAAACATATGATATGATCAGTTTTGTTTGCAAAGCAGTCATTTTTGCATGATTTACCATTATGTACACACTGTATTTCAAATCAGCATTATTTTAAATTGGATGAAAATAAGACTTCATTAAAACTACCATTCAAGGTTGAGAATTTAATTCATGTTGCTATTCAGTCACTTCACTCTCATAAAACTCTGGGTTTGTTTTTGACAATATCAACAAGGCTTTATTTTAAGGCAATACACTTTTTCTGTTGAGATATCAATCTCTTATTTTTTATTTAGTACTTTTAAAGACTGGGTATGGAATACAATCAAAAGGTTTTTTCAGCTTTTAATATGGGAAAATTTAAAAATATATTAATATAATGAATCATTTTATTATTTTTCTCTATTCATTCTTACTTACTGAGTAAGATTCTGATGTATTACTGGCAAATTACATTTCTAATATGTCGCTGGTATATGTCTGGCAATGTTTTATTTGAAACTTTTATTCTGTGACTATAATTAAGATTTGTATTATAGTTTGTAAAGATGTACAAGTTTATTGTTTTGGCTTTTCATATCAAAATCACGTTTGTTTGTATTTTAATACAATAAATACAAAACTTGGAAACTGTCATTCTGTTCCCTAGAGTAAACTTTTTATGTTTAATTAACCTGTTAAAAAGTGTGCAACTCTTGCATTTTTTCCACTGATAACAGTTTCTGTAACTTTCATAATTAATTTTTATTAAAATACAGAATAGCTTTAGACTATTTTTACTTTGCTAGAAAATGTATTTCTTCAATGAGCTTTCAAATAAATTTGGAAATATATTCCCAATTACAAAATAGTCATGTACCAATTCCAAAAATCTGTACATGGACCAAGAGGCAGTTGTTCAAACAGAACATGGGAACACTGAATGGTTTAAAATGAAGAAAGATACTCAACAGGGTTGTATTCTTTCACAATACTTATTCAACCTGTATGCTGAGCAAATAATCTGAGAAGCTGGGTTATATGAAGAAAAACAAGGCATCAGGATTGGAGGAAGACTCAATAACAACTTGCACTATGCAGATGATACAACCTTGCTTGCTGAAAGTGAAGAGGACTTAAAATATTTACTGATGAAGATCCAAGAGCACAGCCTTCAGTATGGATTATGATTACATCTTAATGTAAGTAAAACAAAAATCCTCACCACTGGACCAATAAACAACATTCTTATCAATGGAGAAAAGATTGAAGTTGTCAAGGAGTTCATTTTTCTTGGATCAACTATCAACATTCATGGAAACAGCAGTCAAGAAATCAAACAATGTATTGCACTAGGCAAATCTGTTGAACAAGGCCTTTTTTTAAGTGTTGAAGATCAAAGATGTCAGCTTGAGGACTAAGGTGTGCCTGGCCCAAGCCATGGTATTTTCAATAACCTCATATGCATGCGAAAACTGGACAGTGAATAAGGAAGACTGTAGAAGTATTGATGCTTTTGAGTTATGGTGTTGGGGGAGAATATTGAAAGTGCCATGGGCTGCCAAAAGAACCAATAGATCTATTTTGGAAGAAGTGCAGCCAGAGCTCTCCTTGGAAGCCAATATGGCCAAACTTTGTCTCTTTTACTTTGAACATGTTGTCAGGAGGGACCAGCAGCTGGAGAAGTAGATCATGTTTGGTAAGATGGAGGATCAGAGAAAAAGAAGAAGGCCCCCAACGAGATGGATTGGCCAAGTGGCAGCATCAATGGACTGAAGCGTGGCAACAATAGTGAGGTTGGCCCAGAATCGGGCAGTGTTTTATTCTGCTGTGCATAAGGTCACTATAAGTTGGTACAGAATCGATGGCACCTAACAACAACTTTCTCAATAGAATGTAACAACAATTATATATATATAGGCTTTAAGTAAGGAGCTCTGGTAGCATTGTGGTAAGAATCAGGCTGCCAACCTCAAGGTCGGCAGTTTGAAACTACCAGCTGTTCCATGAGAGAAAGATGAGACTTTATGCTCCCATAAAGATTTGCAGCATTGGAAACTCTGTGTAGGGTCACTATGAGTCGGAACCGACTCCAGGGCACTTAACAAGAACAACATAGACTTTTAAGTATTCATAGGAACCGAAAGCCTCATCTGTCTCCAGCAGAGCTGATGACTTAACTTGTGGAAACAGCAGACCTCATGGTATGAAGTCCAAGTCTCCATGTATGCATATATAAATTATTTTATTTGGAACAATTTGACATCTTCTATCATTTTTTAAGGCCCTTTTGATAAAATTATCTGTGTACTGTTCCTTACAGATTTGACTTTTGTTATTTGTCATTTTGAGCTTTTTGGTGATCTGATTGAAACATATAGAATTGTGATAAATAATATGCTGACATATAATTATAAATTTTAACTTATTTTCTTGCACTGTTGCCTACCTTTTGCAACGAACAAGGCTTATTTATGTTATTATTGTTGTTGTTGTTGTTATGTGCCGTTGAGTCGGTATGTTATATGAGGTACTAATTCTACTTTAGAAGCTCTGGTAGTGTAGTGGTTATGAGTCAGGCTGCTAAGTTCAAGGTCAGCAGTTCAAAACTACCAGCCATTCCACAGGAAAAAGATGAGTCTTTCTGCTCCCGTAAAGATTACGGCCTCAGAAACTCTATGTAGAGTCGCTATGCATCAGAGCAGACTCTAGGTCACACCAGCACCATCACCACCACCAATTCTACATTAATCATATTCTTGGTTATCTCTATCAATATCTGAATTATTCATCACAATGGAGCCTTTAAGTCTGGATCACTAGCATCATTAAGAAAAGAATATTTGATCTAACATCCATTGGTAATTTTAGTAATTTATAAAGGATCGTTTAAGTCTCATTATGAAAAGTCAGAAATAATTGTTTACATCTCTTCTAATAGCTAAAAGCAAACCTGAAAAACAGTGGATCAGAATTTGCCTATTACATTGAAAGAATGATTAATTCAGGATTCAGAGACAATGTTTATTGTAGATTTGCATAAAAATTTCAGTCAACATAGATTCTGTATTAGTAACACCAAAATCTTTTAGCAAGTTTTCAGTTTATTATCTATATCTTTAATAACATCACCAGTAATATTCTAGAGCAGTTATGAAACCACTAGCACAATAGAGACCTAATTAGAATCAGAAAATCAACAGATTTTTTTTCTCTTCTCATTGCTGCTATAGCTTCTCAGTTTGAGAGAGAGGAGGTAAAATTCTGTCTACCTTCCCATTCTCCTTTATCAAATTAACAGTCAATCAGTTGGTTTATCATGCTTACAAACTGATTATTTTGACAACTAAGTTGTATTCCTAAAATGCAAGGTGTAGAAAAATCAACAACCAAGTGAAACACCAGTATAAAATTAATGAGACAAGGAAAAGCCATGTGAAATTCCAAGGGCTTTTAGGATTTTAGTGGGCATAGAGTATCTGTTATAGTTTTATGGTCATTTATAGTTCCAGAAATTTACATAAGGGGGGCAACTTAGAAAAGCAAATATTAAATTAACTGCCCTCTATTTTGGGAATTGAGAGTGTGGTGGCTCCATAAGATAAGTTCTGGACTGTAAACCACAAGTTTCATGGTTTGAGCCACCAACTGCACCACAGAATAAAGATGAGGCGTCTGTTCCCACAAACATTTAAAGCCTCAGAAACATTGTATATGATAGCTATGATTCAGAACTTACTAAACAGCACTTAACAACCACAGAAACAGTTTGGGGATTGGCAAGTAAAGATGACTTGCTTCCCTTTCTCATATAAAAGACTTATCCCTACTAGAGGTTCTCTGCCACAGTAGAGTGTTCAGTTAAGGGTCCAGTTGCCATGGCAAAAGGTGAGTTATTTGGAAGAGATGCTAAGTATGACACTGCAGCTGACCAGGATGCTGTAGTACACCCATATGATTTGCTTCTTCACACACACACACCAATTTTAACTGATCTATTGGGGATTTCAGATGGCATTGTTACAGTTTGTGATATTGTAAAGATGTCAGGTAGCATCAATATACTCTGAGTTTTTTTTTGTTGTTGTTGCTGTTGTTAGGTACAGTCGAGTCAGTTCTAATTCATAGTGTCCCTATACAATGAGTTCAAGCTTAACAATGAGGATGAGGATGGCACAGGACTTGGCAGCATTTTGT
>NW_006408562.1:2227326-2235935 GCF_000296735.1 Chrysochloris asiatica | reverse complement strand
AACCATGGCAATGAGATGATATACAATGGAATGAATGTAAAACTAAAGTTCTCCCATGTAAACTATCATATAATTCACAATAAAACATTTAAAAAAATTGAATCAAAAGAATCAATCATTTATACCTGGAAGCTATATGTATGGAGAATATGAGTTAAGGGTATCTGATTTCAGTGACAAAAGATCCAGTGATTGAGTTTGTCAAATAGCAATTATATGCATCTTACACTGTTATACAGTCTTTAATTCCTTTATTGTTTCTGTGTCTTACCAAACTTAACATTTTACAGTAGTAACATTAAACTTTGCTTTTGACTTCGGATGATATTTATCAAGTAATATGCAGGTATTTATTTCAGTTCAAGCTCTTGAATCTTTATTCCTGCAACGTACTTTACTCTGCTATATCTTCCAGCAAATAGTACGATCTACTGTTTCAACTCTTGGAACCAGATAATAAAATGACCTATGGGTCAGTACAGTAAAGACTTCTTGGCATTGACTGATACTTTAATCGCTTCTGAAGTCTTTATGTGAATAGGATCATTGGGAAATGTTCTTTCCCCTAGCACTTTCCATTCTAAATAGTGATGGTTTCACCATTGTTTCAGTGGTGGCCTTTCTTTTCAATTAAATACTACGTCCAAGGTAGTTTTGCTTTAACAGATATTTTATCAACCATCATTAAAAAGTTTAAAACCCTGGTAACTTTGTATTTACATAAAAGTCATTGAATAATGACTTTTATGTAAATATAAAGTTTTTTTTTTTAATTAAAAAAAAGCCCACAAATAATAAAGTATTCATAGTATTCTTAGTAAAAATCTGCTACTTTCCCTTATTATACAGAATGTTTACTCTTCATTTAAGACACATTTTTTCATATTAGAGTCTATGTAAAATATTCAAAAAGAGTTTCCAGCCTCCCTAGAAAAAAGATTCTGTCTTTATATACCCTTAATACTTTACACATGGATCCGATATTACTCATTTCTTTTGCTCTGACATAGCAACGTAACTAGCACTCAGTGCTTCAACAATACAAGTCTATCTTCTGCTACCAATGTCACTCATATTCCCAGGGCATTATTTGGAAAGGTACACGATTACAATATTTGAATAGCTAAGTAAGATTTTAAAAATTAATCCCAATAGGTTATATATATTTTTTTCTATTTTAATATGTTTTTAATTCAATTATAGAAATCTATACTCTTTTAGCAAACTTCTAAATATGACGAGTATTTTAGTAACTGAGATCACCTTTGAGCCTACATTTTTAGGTATTTTAAATTTCAAATATACTAATCCTATTAATGCAGCTTTCCAGCTTGCCAAAATAATCCATGTGTTTCTAAAATTTTTACAATTTTAATTCCTAGGGTCAAAAATTAAATGATTTTACTCAAAATATATAGCTCCATTGACATATCACCAATATCCTCTATTTTTAACACTAACTCTAGTTTCCTGAATGTCATGTTCATCCACATATATTTTTAAGTGATTATTGATGCCTCTTATTGGTAATCACACCTAGCTCTCTCCTTGTCTCAATCATAAGACTGTCTCTAAATCTCATCTTTCTCTACAATCAAGTATTTGAAAATAAACTATTAGTGCACATTTCAATTACTGTTTCCTACAAAATGATTCATAAGACCACATTTCTCCTCTATGCCAGTACAGTCTGCATATCCTCTCATTAAATTATTTATGCATGCATGGATGACTTCCTTCTATAATCTGGGAGTTATTTTCAAGCATCTGATTTTCAATGATATGTCAGTACTTAATTCTGGCCAGGTATAAATATAAACATATTATTTTCTCTGCTTAACTTTTGCATATTGTAAAGGTTATATATTAGTTTATCATGTGACACTTTTGTAATTTTCCCAGGATAATAAGAGAAGTAATAATTTCCTAAGGCCTCATATTGAATAATTAATCTATTTCATTTTCCACATGAGAGAAAAGAGAAATACTTTTTTTGTTGTTATTGTTGTTATTTATAATTTTGGGGGGAAAAGAACAGGGCCCTGACCAAATTTCTCAGGAGGTATTTTTTCCCATAAACTGTGAGAAAGGAAACTTACTAAAGCAGAGAAAGTATTTTACAATCTGGTTCCTATACAATTCTGTAGGTGGAAAAGCAAGTGCTGTAACATGTTCAAACAGTACAAAATGACCTTGTGAATCCATACCATCCCCCTGAAGTGTTGGTAAGGCTTAGGTACAATATGCACAAGAAAGGAGCCAGAGAGACAGATGTTTAAACAAGCCAGAAGATGTATTGATGGTCTTGCACATATGAGAATGGGCTTCCACCTGACAAATGAGGCAGAGCATCAAGTGAGTTCCTGGTTTCACTTTTCATGGTGTTTTCCTCAAAGGCTCGCTCTGGGTCTCCTGATAATTTTCTCCTGATTCCTGTTTTCCTATCATAATTTTGAACTCATAATTAATCATTTTCCCCTGGATTTGGTGTGCTCCCCTCCCCACCATTACATCAATCTGTTGTAATTGTATTCTTGAGCTAACCATAATGCTGATTTATTATATTCATATTATGACTAGTTCCTTCTTCACATAAAATCAATCATTTTCATCAATGTTTTTTGGTGAAAGTCCTCTGTTCTATTTTTCCTTTTACTTGACTTTACTGACAGGTCAGGTCATCTCCTTCGCTCTTTGTGGTTGATCTTTGGTTAGCTCCTTTCCCAGTGTGGCACTGTAAGATCAATACTGGTCTGCAAAGTACAAGGTCGGCAGTTCAAACCTACAAGCTGCTCCTCAGGAACCCTATATAGGGTCAACTTGAGTTGGAACTGACTTGATGGCACTTCACAATAACAAAAATAACAGCTACTTAACATTAGTACTCCAATGCTAGCATTGTATAGTGGTGGAGTCCAAATGTCTTCTATACCTTAAGTACTCTCTTAACCCTTAATGACACTCAGATCCATAGGTCATCTAAGAAGTGTTATTCACTCTAATTCTTGCTATACTCTTTTGCAACACTTCCTCTAAAATGGGCCTTCAAAATTATTGATAATTACTTCATGGAATGCCTTTCCATAAATTTTTTTAATTCAGCCATTCTGATTTCATACTTATTATTAAGCACCATTGAATAGATTCCAACTCAAAGTGATCCTGTCAGGGATTTCTGAGGAATATTTGGTGGTTTTGAACCACACCAGGTCTCCACATTAAACTCTAGGAAATAAAATATTTTTTACAATTATCATCAAAAGCATGAAAATAAATGAGGTTTTGCTGAAACTTCAGGAGCTCATTGTCACTAACCTTGGGGAAGCCTGAAAGACACAGCATCAGATATTGCATATTCAGAGTTTGTATAAATAACCCACCTACGTCTAAAATATCTCTAAATAGACTCTTCCAATTAAGTTACATCTTTGACATGCTCATCTTTTGAAATTAACACCTTCCTAGGAATAATTTAATCAAGTAATCATATTGCCTAAAATCTAATTGAATTCTTTGATATTCCACAGGAGCCTGAGGCACTTTGAGAACATTGGAAACTTTCAAGAACAAACTTAACAAGGCTTTCAGTAGACTCAAGCCAGTGCTAAGGTTGGGTTGCCGATGAACTGCCAGCTTTTCATAATTTGAGCTACCACAGATTGCATAGGAAAGGGCTGAGGAATGGTTACACCAAAGCAGGCATCCACCATATTTGCCAAATAGCAGAAATACAGGTACAAGGTCCTTGTGTTTTAACTATCATTTCTCTTCCTATGACAACAGAGAACTTGGTACTTTGATCAACTTTATTGATTCAACGATTCCTTCATTCTCCCCAACATATTTCTAACTATTTAACAAGCATTACATTTTTGACTTAGTACTCAATTCATAAAGATAGCTAAGGCAGAAATATAATGAGCACCTGGCTTTTAAAATTTTGCTCAGGATGTATACTTATTGTTTGAGGGACATGCTTTCTATTTTTCCCTGTTTACATATTTTATTCCCATTGAATGTTTTTCTTGTCAAGATATATTTTAATGATTTAGCCTTGTTCTGGTGTATTTTATATTGGCTTGGTTAATATAGTTCTATATAATATTAACAATATTATCATGCTTATTATATTTTCTGATCCAAATATCTAACAGTCAATCTCCTCAAGTTGGAAGTATATCAATAATTCAACTAAAAAATAAAACAGACAGTGGGAAAGTTGAGAAGTATTGGCAAAAACGAAAAGGAACATGTCATAGGGATCTTCATTTTTGATTCTGTAACTGAAGATGATGATAGTATTGGATTTTTAAAAGCATGCTAAGTTTAAGAAGTGACCTGTAGAATCTGTGTAGCAATTTGTGGTAGTTGCCTTATCAGGACTATGACAGGACCACAACTACAGATAGGACCTTTCAAACCTTGCTATGGTGTTCCAGACCCACACTGTTTTATCTTCACTGGTTTCCCTGCTAAGCTACTACCACAATGGTTATTTAATAGCATTTATCTGACTTATTTGCGGGAGAAAGATGAGGCTTTCTACTCCCGTAAAGATTTACACCCTCGGAAACCCTGTACAGGGTCGCTATGGGTCGGAACTGACTCGAAGGCACTTAACAACAACAACAACATCTGACTTATTTAAATAAGAACATTATCTCATAATGTCTCCCTTTCTGTTGGAAGACAAGAACATCTTTTGTGAGAAGGATGAGTATTTTGTTCATTTTTATATTTTTTTGTATTTTGATTTTAGCTTGATCTTTTGATAATGTTTTTATTCTTGGAATATATAGATTTGTCCTTTGTCCATGTTTTAATGACAATAGCTTGAGGTATATACACATATTCTTTAAGAAACAAAATATATGCTTGTTTATAATATAAACATTATACAGTAAGTATTGATGATAAGAATAAAATCAATAAAATACTGATCCTATTGGATTATAATACAAATAATAATATAATGATTGAATAAATAATGAATCAGGAGAAGGGACAATTCTTCTTTGAAGAAGAATTCCAAATATTAAACGTAGAAAGAAGGAGGAAAATAGAAACTCACTGTTAGAATAGCATGGTTAATGCAGATCCACAGATGAATGCTAAAATCAGTGGGTAAATCTTTTAAATAGAAACGGGTAAATTACATAGCATCAAAACTATAGTGACTTTAAGATTTGTTCCCAAATATTTATTTTTTTGTTTCTTTCTTTCTCCACAAGTTGGAACTTAGTTCTTCTCCTTTGTGAGTAGACTAGACTTAATAATATGCTTCTAACAAAGAGAATATGGAGAACGTGATAGGTATCACCCAGTGATTAACGTGAACAAGTTGCTGTTGTTAAGTGCCATCCAGTTGGTTCCGACTCAAAGCAACCCTTCATAGGGTTTCTGAGGAGCAGCTGGTGAGCTTGAACCATCAACCTTGTGGTTCAAAGTAATGTTGCAAATTAATTAATCCATAGTGCCACACCAGGACTCCAATGTGAATATAGCCAGAAATAAGTCATGGTGCAATGAGACAGACACATTCTATGCCATTCTTCACAAATATTCACAACACCAGTCTAATCATAATCAATCATAAGATAAAACCAGATTGAGAAAGAAATTGCTAAATACCTGACCAGTATTTTGCAAATGAAACAAGGTAATGAAAACCAAGTGGAGGTCGATAAACTGTCACAGACTGGAGGAGATCAAGGAGACATGATGCTAGATGCAAAATTGTACCTGAATATAAATATAAAAATCTTGTGAAATTTTAATCAGTTCTAAAGTTTTGTCAATAACATTATATAAATGGTAATTTAACAATTTTTAAAAATGCGTTATGAAGTCCTGGTATTGTACTGTAGGATAAACACTCAACCTCAAGATCGGTTCATGCTCACCAGTGGCTCATTGGAAACCCTACACAGAGTTGCTAGGAGTTGGAACCAACTCCATAGCACTTAACAACAGCAATGGTTATTTCAGGGCAGTTAATTATTTGTTAAGGAGCTCTGATAGCGTAGTGGTTACGAATCAGACTGCTAACCTCAGGGACAGTAGTTCCAAACTACCAGCTGTTCCATGGGAGAAAGATGAGGATTTCTGCTCCCGTAAAGATTTACAGCCTCAGAAACCCTATCCAGGGTCACTATGAGTCAGAACTAACTCCACAGCATGTAACAATAACAAAAATTATTTGTTATGGCCATTCTAGTCATATTGCTCCATTCTATGATATATTATGGAGTCCTGGTGTGACACTGTAAGAGGAGCACAAGACTGCTAACCAAAAGTTCAGTGGATCAAACACACCAGCCACTTCTTGTAAACCCTATACAGAGTCGCTATGAATTGGAACTGACACAACATGAAACAACAACATGAGATATTATGAATCTTCACCTCTATGACTTGGGTGTACAGTGGCTCTATAGGACAAGCACTGGTCTGCAAAACATAAGGTTGGTGGTTTGAGCCCATCACCTGCTCCACAGAAGAAAGATGATGCTTTCTGCTTCCACAAAGATTTATATTCTCTGAAACTCTTTACAGGGTCACTATGTGTGGGAACTGACTCCACTGCACTTACCTACAATAACAACAACATGCCTGTGATTATGGATCTGTTTTATAGGAAGTTGTTAATGAGGCAGGATTAAGGTGGACCCAAGGATCAAGGCTCCTTAGAAGTGAGGATGGAAAGACTTCACATTTCTGACTTGGGATATGTTATCAGGAAGTACCAGTCCCTGGAAAAGAACATCATGTTTTTTAGAATGCAGTGTCTGTGAAAAGAGGATGACCCCCAACAAGACGGATTGACATAGTGACACAATGGGCTCAGTATAGCAACAATTGTGAGGGTGGTACAGGCCTGAGCAGTGTTTCATTCCATTATGCATATGGTCAACATGAGTCAGAACGAACTTGACAGCATTTAACAACAAAACAAAGAAGGATTAAGGATACCACTACCTTACAAGATTGTGTGACTCAAGTCACCATCCTTAATTTTCCTTGTGGGCATGATCTGAGTCTAATATATAGGTGAATGTTTGCTCTCTTATTTGGGATCTTGCATCTGGTTCATTAAGTCTGACCTCCAGGTGACTTGTGGTCTATCACCTGATCTAATTCACCAGCTCCCACAGTGTCCTGCTTCAGCAGCAACTCTAACCTGCCAATTTGTGTTCCTCAGCTCCTGAGACTACATGCATAAGTAGAATCCCCCAGAACTCTGAATTTCAGTTTTGGAATTTACTAGCCTCCAAGATTATGTGAGACTTTCCTTTAACAGTTGTAAGTTCTGTGAGATGTTGCAGTGTATTTCAGAGTTGTAGAACAAGATGTGAGAGAGGGAAGAAATGGTAATTAATATTAAGGATTATGGAGTGGTATAGCATGTTAGGCAAGTTGGACATTTGGGATCTCTCTAAGCTCCAACTCAGCACAAGGCTAAAATAATTTGCTCATACAGTTATGTAACTGTAATGACAATTCTCAAGGATACTGTCCTTGGAATTCTCCTGCACATCTAAAATGATTTCAAACTAGGTAGTTTTTGAAATATTGTACAATAAACATTGCTTCTGTTGATCACTGTTAGTTCTATATTTATATAATTTAACATAGATTCTCTTGACAATGTCCATCATATTCCAAGATAAAATGAACCCAAATTTTTATATCCCCTGAAAAATTAAGCCTTAGGAATAGCCTAAAAATTTCTTGTCCCATGCTTCTTTTGGAGTCCTGGTATGGCACTGTAGAATAAGCACTAGACACCTAACTGAAAGGCTGGTAGTTCAAACCCGCTAGCTGCTACTTAGAAACCCTATACAAGGTCCCTATGAGTCAGAACTGACTCCATGGTACTCAACAACATTAACAACAGCATGTTTTTGAAAAAAAAAATGTGGTTATGAAATAAAGAAAGAGAGGGTAAGTTCATCACATATTGAATTCTTTCTTCTTTCTTTATAGCTTTTATTAGGATAAAAAGAGGTGGAGGCATAAGAAACCTTATAATAGCCCTGTTGAATATACTAACGTGAGATGATAACTGAAGATAAAGTGAGAAGACAGTTTTTTTCTTATTAGAATTTCTTGCACTGGAACCACCAAGTAAAGACTTAGACCTACTTCACTTATCAAACAGCAAGAGTGTCAATAAAAATGTCATAGATAGGACACAGCATGGAATGCAAAGCAGTTTTGAGAGCAAAATCTCTGCAGATCATATTTTCTGTAACTTTGCAGCAGAATAATTATAGGCAAGAGAGTCCATTTTGTTCTAAGTTTTCTCATTTACAAAATGAGTATAATAATACACAGGGAACACTGATACACAACAAAGAAGACCACATTAAGTTGTAACATGAGTGGGAAGCTCAAACCATCCCTTTCTGTAGGACAAAGATGAGAAATACAAAAAGCAGTTTTCCCATGTTTAGGTAGAAATAGTATTTACCTTACTACAATGTGTGTGGTGAGATAAGAAATGCTGCTTAAATCAAATGTGCCACATAAATCAAAGTTGTTGTTAGTTAGGTGCCATCGAGTTGGTACTGACTAATAGAAACCTTATGCACAGCAGCCACATTTGA
>NW_006408562.1:2226672-2227226 GCF_000296735.1 Chrysochloris asiatica | reverse complement strand
GGATCAGGTGTATTTTAGTCTTCATCCTGACATCTTTGTGCTTGAGCACTTAAAGAGGTCTTTTGCAGTTTATTTGCCTACTAAAGTAGGTTTTTGATTGCTTGACTACTGTTTCCATGAGTGTTAATGGTTGGTCCAAGAAAATGATGTCTTTGAAAATGCCAAACTTTTCTCCATTTTTAATGATGTTATGTATTGATACAATGATGTAGATTTTTATTTTCTTTACATTGATGTGCAACCCATAGGAAGACTGCGGTCTTTGATCTTCATAACTTCTTCATAACAACTTCTGATATGTACATGATCATATGCATATCACAGGCTAATAATAAGTCTTCCTTCAATCCTGATAGCATATTCATTTTCATATGATCTATCTTCTCTGATCATCTGCTCAGCATACAATCAACAAGACAAGAAGCTGGTTCTTTGAAAGAATTAATAAAATCAACAGATTATTGGCAAACCTAACAAAAGAAAAGAGAGAGAAGACACAAATAACACGCATTAGAAATCACATGGGTGATGTCACAACGGAACCAAAGGAAATC
>NW_006408562.1:2222910-2225081 GCF_000296735.1 Chrysochloris asiatica | reverse complement strand
TTACATCAAGCATGTTGTATCATCTACATATCGCAGGTTTTAAATCAAAGTAGTCACTATCATGTTGTTGTTATTGCAGACTAATGTGAGGATTTGTCCCTGTTGCTTCATTTTTGTAACTGTATTCACTTCCTCTTCTCTAAAATGATTTTTAAAGTATGTCAGACCACAGTGACATAGCTTTGAGTACCACAGTATGACAAACTGCCAAGTGGTGGAAATGTATGCATTATATTTTTTTTTCCCCTACAAATCACACAACCCTCTCCTGCATTAGTTTCTAGGCATGCTATGTGTATTGTATGTATGTGAGCCTTATTTGGGTGGTATGTTATATGTGAAGAATACAGCTTTTATTTCTTCATTCACACTGGGAGAAAACATTCATAACAATCACAGAAATATATGGTGGGTTAACAGGATTCTTTGGATGAAGAATGAGACCAGGTGTGATTGTTGTAATGAAAATTTTCACAATCTTATAACTGAAGCATTCATGTGGCATGGAATACAAAACTAACGCTATGGTAGAGATTCATTTCCAATGTTATGGCAGCACAAAGAGGAAAATAATTGGTTTTACTAGAGAAAGAAAAAGGGAAGATAGAAGAAACATGTTTCAGAATATAACTTTTAGGCATACTTTTTTTTTTAAAAGCTTCTATTGTAAATTGAATATTAGTTTACATGGGAGAACATCAGTTTAACACTCATCCTATTGCATTTCATTTCATTGCAATGACTACAATTCCTTCTATGCATCATCATTCAACAGTATTTGCTTCTATTCCCTCAGTTTTTTGTTTGTTTTGTTTTTGGATGTACACAAAAACACTCAGGAATGTATAATAATTTAAACAACCCAAGGGCACATTCTGCAAGCCTGCCTCCTGGCCACCAGCACACATCCTTTCTCTTTCCATGAATCTGGAGTCCTCAGCTGCTCTATCTTTCCAAGGCATCATCTCTGTTTCCATCTCTGCTGTTGCTCCTTCTTTGGATAGGGTCCCACACTCCCCTCTTTATGTTACAAAACTTCTACCTTTACAGTTGTGATAATCACAATTAGGTATGGTAACAATCACTCACTCTTGAATCAATGAATCCCATCCCCATCTCCTTTCAACAGATCCATCTAGAAAAGAGGAAAGCTATTCAAGGAAGAGTATTCTACCTTCCCCTGCCCACTCTGAAACTAAACTCCCTCTTGAAAACTTGTAAGACAGCCATTTCATGCCTTTAAAGCCCTCCATTTTAGGTAACCAATGTCTAAGTTGCCTGTCCCTATCAACCCTGTGTATAAAGGGGATAGGTTTGATCCTTGCTGTGAAGACTCCGTCTCTCGCCATTAGTATTTTGAACTACTACATCTGTAAGTATAGGTCAAGTTCATCAAATTGTCCAATTTACAAATTTTTCCTTTATCAAATTTCTTTATCTTCCTCTAGTCTAGTTCTGATCATCAAGTCAACAAAGCTAGGTCAAATAGGTAATAGCTGCAAATTTGGATGTTCTTTAGTGTCTCCCCTCACTTCATATTACCTGGATGCTTTACTCCTAGCTCTAGGCCTCCATGGCTTGGTCTTTAGGTGTACTTTTGACATGAAGAAAAAAATGAATAGACAAGTTAGACAGCAATCCAGGATAAAGGAACCGTTCTTGGAATATAAAATCATATTTGGATGTCTCACATTAGACCTGGATGAACATATGTATCCCCTTGTTGCTGAGGCAGTCTTTCAAAATTTGTGTCACTATTCCTTGTATTAAATAAACTCTGTTATAAAAAAAAAAACACATCCACTCAAAGGGAACACATGAACAGACATGTAAGCTTGCTGGTTACCATGTTGGTCTACTCATGAGTGGAAGAGGGGGAAAGGCAGCAATGAAGAAATGGACTTTTTTCAGCCATATTACACAGACTCCCATGACCTGGAGATGAGAGAGAGAAGAGGAAGTGATAGTTGGCCCAAAATGTGGTGACACCTGGGGACACCTGAGCCTATGGACAAGGACATAGCCACAGAGGGCTATTGCTGAGAGTGAAACACCCAGCTGATATGAAGAGAGGAGTCATGCAAGAACACCAAATGTTGCATATAGAACCCAACTGACCTAACCTCGATGGCTTGATAATCAGAACTCAACTAGAGGAAGATAAATTATAT
>NW_006408562.1:2220684-2221995 GCF_000296735.1 Chrysochloris asiatica | reverse complement strand
TATATGATTTGTTGAATGTAAAACTGATTATCTGCCTTGTAAACTTTCACTCAATCCACAATAAAAACCTGTAAAAAAATCATTTAGGTTTCTGTACACCAGCAATAAGAAATCTGAGGGAAATCTGGAAAATAATTTCACTGATGTGAAGGATTTATACAATAAAAACTATGAAACACTGCTAAAAGAGATTAAAAAAGAAATAAATGGAAAGATCTTTCATGTTCAAAAAAAAGCAAAACCACTGTTGTCGAGCCAATTGCAACTCATTTTAATCCTATAAAACAGAGTATAGCTGCCTCATAGAGTTTCCAAATCCGTAATTTTTTATGGAAATAGAAAACCACTTCTTTCTCCCAGAGAACAGCTGGTGAGTTCAACCAGCCACACTTTTAGGTAGCAGCCAAGTGCTTAGCCACTGCACCACCAAGGATCCTTAACTTAGTCATAAACAAATAATTTGGTTTCCTTATTAGATACAGACACAGTCCTGAATCTTGAAAGGAGAATTGTAAGTCTGGAATGAAGCTCCCAAATTATGTATTTATCAATTTATAGATAGTTGCTACATTGTTTTAAAGGTTAGATCAATCACACAATCTCAGTCAGAAATCTTGTGGTAGCATCAGAACTAAACTTCATTTTTATTCATATACTCGTATTTGAATTTAGTTTGTTCAAAACACATTGATGAGGATTTAGAATAAACTGCTTAAAATGAAATTATAATCAGAATAATCTGCTTAAAATAAAATGATAATATTGAGAGGTGATTTAGATTTTTTTTTCTAATGGAGAAAAAATTGTTTAAAGCAATCAATTTCTTTAAATTCCTAACATTTTGTGCATGTTTCTGTTGTTATTAAGTGCCATAGAACTCAGTTCTGATTCATAGTGACCCTGAATAGAGTTTCTTAGGAGCTACTGGTAGGTTAATTCCCCAGCCAATTCTTCCAAACATGACTTCAACAGGACTCTTTTAGAATTTAGATACCATTGACACATTCTCAGGGACTCTAGAGATAGTGGAGAAGAATTGAAGATCAAACTGATTTGAAAATGAATTCATCCCTGATATCGAACTTTATCCTCAATTAGATATACTGACGTATGTATTTTCAATCACAACAAAGGTCCCTTAAATTCATTGCTCATTGTTGTTGTTGTTGCTAGGTGCCATTGGATCGTTACCTACTTATAGCAACTCGATGCACAGCATAACAAAACACTGCCCGATCCTGATCCTGGGCCAACCTCATTATTGTTGCCAGGCTTGAGTCCATCGATGCTACCACTTGGCCAATGTATCTC
>NW_006408562.1:2215506-2219827 GCF_000296735.1 Chrysochloris asiatica | reverse complement strand
CCATAGCTTGTCATGATCCACACAATCGAAAGCCTTTGTGTAGTCAATAAAGCACAGGTAAACATCTTTCTGATATTCTCTGCTTTCAGCCAAGATCCATACCTAATCACCCCAATATCTCCCCTAAATAATGCACATGAGCATACTGCATACAGACTTTTGAAATGCAAATACCAATTAACATATGCTTGTTGTTGTTAAGTTCTGTAGAGTGGATTCTAACCCATAGTGACCTTGTATAGGGTTTCTGAAGAGCAGCTGATGAGCCTGAAACATCGACCTTGCTGTTCAAATGGCTTTGTAGCCTGGCACATTAACCCATAGTGCCACACCAGGACATAAGCTTAGTGTCTCAATATTTTAAACCAACTACCGAGAAATAACTTTTCATGGTAAGTTTTATATTGTATAATAGATATATTTAATCTACCACCTATGCCTATAAACTAATATTTTAGTTACCTTGAATGCCAATAGAAAAGTTATTTAAAATCTCTAGAGTATGTTAACAAAATACATGCTTCTATTTTAAAAAAAATAATAATAAACAAGCCTTATTCAATAGATTTTTCAGGATTTTCATTATTTAACACTTTTAAATTCATAAAGGTCCAGAAAAATAAGTAATTATTTCTGATTGGCCATACTTTACAATTAATAGGGATAGAACTATCGCTTCCCAATGCCTACCAATACCTTAATCATATTGAGATTTTAGTTTTGTTCTGTTTCTTTCTCTTTTTTTTTCATATAGGAAATACTAGCTCTGCTTAAGAATTGTAATTCAGATATTCGAACTTTCAAATGAGATGCATTCTTTGAAATATTTCTAGGGCAGGGAGCAGTCATTAGTTTCAATTTTAGTAATGAAATATGTATGTACCTAGTGCAAGAGGAGGAAAATATCTAATGACTTGAATTTGAAAGTCTCTGTCAATGGACAGACATCAAGGCCTGAGCAGAAGCTGCATGTAAAGTAAACATAATTCATGCCACTGTTTTGTTTTGTTTTTTTCTTCCTCTAAAAGGTTCAGAATATGATTACAGGCACCTAGGACAAGTCATTATTCACTCTGTTACTTATTATCTCAAAAGAACATGTGTCTCATTGGATGATGGGATTTTATAGATTTTTATTTAATCCCTTAAAACATCTTTCCCTTTGGTATACACAGTGCATTTGTACTGTGGTATTTAATAGACTTATGTGAAAGAAGATATAAAAAGGAGAATTACACTTGCATCTTCCTTATAGAAGTGTTATGAAGAATTCATTCAATAACTTAATACATATAAAATAAAATGATGCCTGACAAGTATACTAAGGACTAAATGGATTCTGACTATTAGCAAGGTTATACTTCTTGTTGTTACTTTTATCTTGTGCAAGTGTCTAATGGATTTATTTATTTAATTTGAACTTTTCACCTCAGAAAATAAAACACCTTCAAACCCAATAACTGCTCCTTGGAAACTCTATATAGTGTCACTATGAGTTGGAGCCAACTCGGTGGCACTTAACAACTATAAACAATTTATTTACTGTGTTAATTATTGGATATATTAGAGAAAAGATATATATATATTTCTAAGAAATACTTATAGAGTTATATTTTATATGCATAGCTTGATTTATCCAATGTAATGAGTGAAATTCATATTACACTTCTTATCCCGAATTATATAATCTGAACTCGAGCTGTTTTATTGTCACTCTGAACAGTTATTTTTAGTGAATATCAACTGTCAAATTATGAGACACTATTATGGCTCTAAACATTTTATATTCTGTCATGGGTTTCCTTTGAAAGTGGTGTTACCCTTTAAATATATATTCTAAGCACTATCTGTATATACACACACATGAGACGGAGTCAAAAGTTATCTGCACTCTGCCTGTAGAATTTATTTTAATCAACTTTTAGAGAATATAAATATTATTTTATGACATAATCTGTTTTGCTTTTCAATATACTTTACCATCTGTCAACAAGGTTTAGATTCCCTTATTAATAAAAAAGTTTTAGACTAAGTTATGCACCATAAATGCACCACTGTCTTCACTTCTTCATCAGAGGTAAATCTTAGTCTTTAAGGGCTGCTTTCAGGGGACCAAACAGGTGAAAGTCTGATGTAGCAAGGTTAGGTCTCTAGGGAGGATGCTTTAACACCTCAAAAGGGAAGATTTTGCAGAGTGTCAACAGTGTGAGCAGAGGTGTGAGGATGTGCATTGTCATGCAAGATCACAATGTCCTTGGATAGAAGTCTTTAATCTGAAGTTAAGCTTTAGGTCTTGGGTGAGCTATTCAGTGTTAAGAATGCTGTTGATGGCTGAACTTACTTCCTGATAGTGTTCCAATCCTGGTTCTTGAGAATCCCAGAAAACTGTAAGCATTAATTTCCCAGCTGATGGTGGACTTTGATCTTTTTCTTGTTGATGATTGAGGATGTTTCCATTCCATACTCTCAAGCTTGAAGAGATGAATCCAGGACTCCTCATCAGTAACATATTTTTAAGTCAAATTTTTTACCTTCCTTCAGCCATCATTTCAAATTTTGCTTGTAGATGTCCGAATGCTTCTGTTTATGCTCTGTGAGTTGTTTTGGTACCCATCTGGGACAACTTTTCAAAAATCATATGTCTTGGATTATTTCATAGACAGAACTATGGCTGATTTGGAAATGATATGCCACATAATCCACTGTCACTTATGTATTCAACAGAATTATTTCAAGTGCATGCTCAATGTTGTCATCAGCAGTGGATGGGCATTTTAATATAACAGAAGTGCAGACAATTTTTGACTCACCCTTGTATAAACATATGAGCAAAACATATGAGCAAAAAAAATTAGTGAAATTTAAAGTAGGAAAACAATAGAAAAATTGAATAAAACAATTAACAGAAAACATAATGTAATTGATAACTTTTAGGCAAGATTAATGAACATAAAAAAAGAAAAGATGCATATTGCCATTTTGGTGTTGGTGGTTATGTACCGTGCAGTTGGTTCTGACTCAAAGCGACCCTATACAGGGTTTCCAAGGCTATAAATCTTTACCAGAGCAGAAAGACGAGGCTTTCTCCCATGTAACAGCTGGTAGTTTCAAACTGCTAACCTTGTGGTTCACAGCCATTACCAGGAAATAAATTGTATACATAGTTATAAATCTCGTGATGATGCTGATGTGCCTTGGAGTCAGTTCCAACTCACAGTGACCCTGTATAGTGTTTCCCAGGCTGTAAATCTTTCTCCTGGAGAGCTGCTGGTAGTTTTAAACTGCTAACTATGATATTAGCAGCCCGACTATAACCACTATGCTAAATCTAGTAAAAGAATAATAAACAGACACTGAGAAACTTTACAATCTTATATTTTAATACTTAGAAAAATGAATCAATCCCTTAAAAAACCTATAACAACACAAAAGCTATGAAAATTCAATCTATCAAAGATGATATAGACAATCTGAACAGTATTATTGTCATTAAACATTGAATTTATAATTTGAAAAACAAAACAAAAAACTCTGGAAATAGAAGTCTCCTGGCCTAGGTTCATTTCACATCAGAATTTTAGCAAACATTGACAAATTGGCACCAATTTACCATATTTTCTTCCAGAAAATAAAGGAGAGAACATTGTCCTTCTGATATAAGGCTAATTTTACCTTGATTCCAGAGCCAAAATGAAAACTACAAAGGGATATCTCTCATGGATTAATATAAACATATCATTGAATATATTAACAATTTGAACCCAGAAATGAAAGAATTAGATACCACAACCAAGTGGAATTTATTCTAGGTATATAATATTAAATACTCATCATTGTAGTCCACCCTATCACAGGGTAAAGAAAAATAAATAATATGTTCATATCAGAGAATGCTAAGGAAACATTTGACCAAATCCAATTTACATTCATGATCTAAATTTCCAGAAACTAGGAATAGATCATTAGTGTTTACAAAAAACAAACGTCAAATAGCATGCATAATGTAAAAGACTGAATAATTCCTCATAGGTTTGGTAACAATACAAAACATATGTTTTGTACTACTAGAAGTTTTGTTGGACTAAGACAAGATGAGTGAAAAAGAGATAAAGAAAAAGAAAGAATAGCTATGAGGAAGGGAAAACGAGAGAGAAAAATAAATGTCCACATAGTAGAAACGAAAAATATAAAACTGACCTATTTGCAGGTGACATGGCTTTTTGTGTAGCTTATCACTGCAACATTACCTCTCCCCCAAAAATGGGAAACAGCTCTGATGGCATTTTACTAGACTGCTGACCAAAAGGTCAACATTTCAACC
>NW_006408562.1:2205937-2215087 GCF_000296735.1 Chrysochloris asiatica | reverse complement strand
ACCTTGCAGTTCAAATGGCTTTGCAGTCTGGCGCATTAACCCACAATGCCACACCAGGACTCCTAACAACAATGAAGATGTGGAAATAGAAATTAATAGCACCATAGCATTCATAATAATTCCAAAGAAAATACTATGTGCATGTATAAATCTAAGGGGTTCTGGTAGTGTAGTGGTTACCAAGTTAGGCTGCTAACCTCAAGGTCAGCGGTTTGAAACTACCAGCCATTCCATGGGAGAAGGATGAGACGTTCTATTCTCATAAAGATTTAAAGCCTCAGAAACCCTATACAGGATCATTATGAGTTGAAACTGACTCCACAGCACGTAACCAGTACCACTACCATGTATATATCTAATGTCACACACACACACACAGACACTTATATAGTATCTATAATCTAAGAATTATGAAATGATTAAAGAATTCATATAAGACCAAAATCACTGAAAAGTAACTCTGTGTGGTTTTGAAGACTCAATTCTATAGGTATGATGTAATTATTACCAAAATCCTTGCAAGATTTTTTGTCAATATGTTGCCATTAGGTGCCATCCAGTCAGTTCTGACTCATAGCCACCTTATGTACAGCAAACAAAACACTGATTGGTCTTATGCCATGCTCACAATTATGTTTGAGTCCATTGTTGCTGTCACTGATTCAATCAATCTTGTTGAGGGCCTTCCTTGTCATTATTGATCTCCTTTACCAAGCATATCCTTTTCCAGGGCCTGGTCCATCCTGATAACATGTCCACAGAACTTGAGATGAAGCCTCACTCCTAAGGATCATTCTTACAGGACTGCTAAGTGTTGGAACCGACTCAAAGGCACTTAACAACATAAATACGGAATAGTAGTAACATCACATATTGGTTAGACTGTGGAAAAATATTACTGCTAGGTGATTGTATAATCAATTTGAAAAAGAGCCTGACAGTTACTTACAAAATTCAACTTGTTTTAGTTTTAGTTTACCATGTTATTGTTGCTATTGCTAAGTGTCATCTAGGCTATTTTGACTCGTATACTGATATATATAGCACTTTGGTTGAAACTCAAATGAGTTTTTCAGAGTAAAATGAGACAATATCAAAAGATACATACTCTGGTTTCATTTATATTGTACCTTTGGGATGACAAAATTAAGGAGTTTGAGAATAATTGAGTATGTACCATAGGTGATGCAGATGTGAAGAGAAAATTGTACTTATGACTATAAAAAGGTAGATAGATAATGTTTTGATGTAATTATTGTCTAGCTTGACTTTGTTGATAGTTACCTGAATGTACAAATGATACGTTCTTTGCAAAGAACTAGATATGCATGCATACAAGCTCACATATAAAATAGAAGTGAATATTTTAAATGGGTGAGATTTGATTAAGGTAAGTCAATCATATCAATGCCAGTTTCTGACTATGTTATTGTACTATTGTTAAGCGGTGTGCTGGCATTACAGGAATCTGGATAAAGTATTGTTTCTTATATGTACCTGTGAATACACAATTAGTATGTTTTTAAAATTGCATTAAATATCAAACCAGGGATTGAAAGGCATTCATCTATTACTAAAACCTCTCAGTGAGTGATGCTACTTTATGATCAAGATCTAATTAGGTTATGATATTTCCTATGCTTCTATTTGAAGTCCTGGTGTGGCACTGTGGGTTAATGCTCTGGACTGCAAAATTGGTTTGAACCACAAGGTCTGCAGTTCAAGCTCCCTAGCTGCTCCTTGGAAACCCAGTATGGGGCTGCTATAAATTGGAACTGACTTGATGGCACTTAACAACACCACCAACAATAATGCTTCTATTTAATCTTCTTAGTCATCTATTTGATTCACAGCCATCTTTAATTATTAGGAAATTTAAGTAGGATGATATTTTTATATGTACATATTATTGTTCTTCCTTTGTTTTCGTAAATTAAGGAAGAAGGTAGGAATACATTCTACAATTCTTATTAGAAACATTTATTTTGCAGAATCAACCCTAAAGGTATGCCATGAATAAAATACACCAAAACAAAATTAGCAAAAGAACAGTCTCATTTAAAAACAACAACAAACAACAATAGCATTCTAATTGTATGTAATGTTCTGTGATTGGATACTACAAATTAGCATGGGTTTTAGAAACAGGAGAACACAGAACCTCTCAATTAGACTGGTATATTTAAAATCAATAAATATAACATACCAAGACCTTCACTAACAAATAATGAAATAAAATTAAAAATAAATTTTTTCCCAAATTGAAGTTTGGGGAAAAGGCTTCCTAATTGTTAAGTTTAATAAAGAACATTTTTCTTTATTTTAATTTGAGAAAACAGTTTCTCAAAAGCTATTTTGTTAATAACTGTCTTCTAGAAACCTTAGAAAAGATTATTATTAAGTGAAAAACTAGTCAGTATATATTCTCTCAACAGTAAAAACTAAAAATCCAATTAGAAAAATGGGTAAAATTCGCAAATAGGCAATTTATCAGAGACAGACAGATGGGTCAATAAGAAAATGAAAATATGTTAGTAATAATAGCTATTATAGAAATGATGTGGCACTGCAGGATAAGCACTGGACTGCAAGGTTGGTTCGAACCTCAAGACTGGCAGTTCAAACTCACAAGCCACTCCTTGGAAGCCATATACAAGGTTGCTATGTGTTGGAAGCAACTCAACAACACTTAACAACAACAACAACATTATAGAAATGAAAATTAAAACCACATGAGATATCCTGTTACAGCTGTTTTACATTCAAGAGTGTTACAGCAGCTCTTGATCCATTGTCGAAGAAACCGAGGCCACTCACAGAGGTGAAGTAGAGTTTCAGATTTTATTAAGCCAGCTGGCTCAGACGAGCTAGCTTCTCCAGATTCTGAGCGCCGAAACAGGATAGTGCAGACTTAAACAGGGTCAGAATCCGGGACGGGTTAGGTTGTGGAACTGTTTGAAGACAGGCGGGAAACCAGTGGATTGGTCCCATTCTGTAACCTGATTAACATTTTAGCTCATCTCCTGGGCGGAGAGGGCAGTGAATGTTCTTACTTTTTCCTGGTCATCCTACATTATTTAATCAGATATAGAAAATATACAGGTGTTACTACTAAAATGCTGATAAGGATGCTAAGAAATTGCACCATACATACATTGTGGTGGGAACATAAAATGGTACAAACTCTCTGCAAAAGTGAACCCAGAAAAGTGAATGACTACAGTGATGCTAAAGTTTATTTAAACATCTTAATTTCTATTCCTTCAACTCGTGAAGCCTTGTTATTTTGACAATGCCTTCAGTGAAGTTTCAACTTATTTCTTCAACATCATTGGTTCTTAATGATACCCTCCCTACCTCTTAAAATGGTTGAGCATTCCGTTCTTTTTGGTATAGTGACTATACTCCTTCCATATTTTCAAAGTGCTTTTTGGTTAATCATTTTGTGCATAGAATTCTTCAATATTGCAAGTCGAGTCTCGAATTTTTTCTTCAATTATTTCAGTTTGAGAAATATTGATCATGTTTCTGTCCCTGCCTCTTTTTTTTAACTCCAGGCTTTGCATACTTCATTATAATAATGTACTTTGTCTTTTCTGTTGTTATTGTTGGTAGGTATTATCAAGTCAGTACTGACTTATAGTGTCACAATTGCACAACAGAATCAAACACTGCCTGGTCTTGCACCAACCTCACAATCATTGCTACATTTGAGCCCATTTCTGCTACCACTGAGACAATCCATACCCTAGGGAATCTTCCTCTTTTTATCCAACCCTTGACTTTACCAAATGTGATATTCTTCTACAGGGACTGATCCTTCCTGAGAGTATGACCAAAATATGAGAAATTAAGTATAGCCACCCTGGCTCCAAGGACCATTCTAGATGTATATCTTCAGCACAGATTGGTTTGTTCTTTTGGCAGTCCATAGTACTTTTAATATTCTGCTCCAACACCGTAAGTCAGATCCATCAATTCTTCTACCATCTTTCTTATTCACTGTCCATTTTTGACATGTATATAAGGTTACTTAAAATATCATGGCTTGGGACAGGTACAATTTAGTTCATCAAACTAACATCTTTACTCTTCAACATTTTAAAGGTGTCTTGTTTCATACCATTGCCTCCATTGCCCCTTGTACTGCTTCCTTCAGTATCATTGCCTCTTGATCATATGGAATCTCTTGAAATAGTTGAACATTGATCATTTCTTTTTGGTACAGTAACTCTATATTGCTTCCATCTTCTTTTTTGTAATAGTATACTATAGTATGCAAGATGTTACCTTTTGGGAAAAATAAGTAGACCATGTCATTTCTTGGTATAATTTCTTTTATAAAATATTTTATTTATTTTATTACAATATATACAACCAAACATATCCATTAGCAGTTTTTCTATGAGCAGCAGTTTAGTAACATCGATAATTGACTTCAAAATGTCACAATTCTCTATCTGTATTTATCATAACATAAATTGTTTGCTCTGTCTCTTTTAGTCTTCATCTGTGCTTTAGATTGTTTGTTATATTAAGTTTATATAATCCTTTGAAATAATTCTATGCTCAATTTTGTTATAATTGAGCTAAACTGCTTTTTAATTTAACAATGGTTTCATAGTATAGTTTCAGTTCACATTGTAATTTTTTCTGAGCATAAGTTTCAGAAATTACCTTAGTCTCAAAGGACCCAATAAGCCTGGTTTCCGTATGAGTTTGAAGTTAGTTTATGCTTTTCTCCCTTTGATCATGATAAATAATTTGATTCCTTGATCAAAATATTCAGTAATGCTAACCACACAACATATATTACTTCTGAGTTCATGGTAATAGAGGTAGTAGTTACTGAAGGCAATTAAACCTGAAGACCATTTCTCTCTTCAATTTCATGGTTTCTTTAGTCTTCTTCTCTTCTGGGCAAATAGAGAAACATTATTATATGCCCACTTGTAGGTTTTTAAGAACCCAGGCACTATTCATTAAACTTGGACATAGAACCCACCCACTCAGCCAGACCATTCTCTGTGTAGGGTTTCTAAGGTTGTAAACCTTTGTAGAAGTAGAAAGCCTTATCTTTCTCCTTTATAGCAGCTGATGGATTTGAACTACCATCCTTTTGGTTAGCAGTTCAGTGCTTACCCTATAGCATCCCTAGGAGATATAGCAGAAACTCTAAAAGCAAGATCATTGTAGTTGTTAAGTGCCATTGGGTCAGTTCTGACTCATATAGACACTGTATATTTTCCCAGGAGCTGCTGGTGGGTTTAAACCACAGACCTTGTGTTTAGCAGTTCAATGCTTATTTTTTAGTACCATACCAGTACTCCAAAAGCAACATAAATTAAATTAATTATGAAGTCATAACCCTAATCCTTTGAACCAAAAAAAGTAATTTTGGAGTCCTTGTGTGGTGCTGTAGAATAAGCACCAGGCTACTAACCACAAGGTCAGTGGTTCAGTCCCATGAGCTACTCCTTGGCAACTCTATACCAGGTAGCTATGAGTCAGAACCAACTCGATGGTACTTAACAAAAATAACATGAAGTGTTTGCTGTTATTATTGCTAAGTACTGTCGAGTCAGTTCCAATACATAGCGACCCTATATAGGGTTTCTGAGGACAGTCTGGTGCCGCTGACATTGGGTTCAAACTGACCTTGTAGCCCAGTGCATTATCCCACAGTGCTTCAACAGGACTCCAAATAGTATCAACAGACACATTTTTTTTTCTCTCTGTTTTACAGCTGTTGTAGTTTTAAAATTATATAAAATATTTTCCATCTTGTCCCCCTTCCTTGCCTTTTTCTTACTGGTTGAGAGTTTAATGATGATAGCCAACTAAGTCTCGTCATGCAACTACTGATCTTAGTTGATACGAATTTTCCCATAAACAAGAATCAATTACTTGCCAGTAAGTGACTATCTCTTTCCCTAACCTCCTACACTTGTTGTTAAGTGCTCTGGAGTCATTGGTTTCAACTCATGGAGCAGCTTGTAGGTTTGAACTGCTGGCTGTGTAGTTTGTAGTCTAGTGCTGATCCTACAATGCCACACAAGGAGTCCTCCCCCTAATCTTGGTAATTGATAATAACCATAATGACCCATTCTTGTCATTTCATAGAAATAAGATTATACAATATTTGTAGTTTTATGACTGACTTATTTCACTCAGCATCATGTCTTAAAGATTCATCCATGTTGTAGCATGTATTAGGATTTCAGTTTTCTTTAAAGCTAACTAGTACCTAAATATCACATGCTACCCATTCCTCTGTTGATGAATTGTTTCTACATTTGATATTTTGAATAATGCTACAATGAACATCCACATACATATTCCTTTTCATGTCATTGCCTTTTTTTTTTTTTCCATATCATTGCTTTTTACTTCCCTAGGAGTGGAATTTCTGGGCCACAGGATAATTCAACTTTAATTTTTTTTGAAGAATTACTATACTGCTTTCAACAATTATGCAATTTTACATTTCTACCAGCAGTGTATAAAAGTTTCAATTTTCCCCCATTCTCATCAACATTTGTTGTTTTTCTCTTATTTTTAAAAATAAATATCTGTTAATCAGAAGTGAAGTGATATCTTTTTTGCTTTGCACCTCTGTAAAAGTAAGCACTGTACTGTGCACCACAAGATTGTGGTTTGAGTCCATCAGCTGCTCTGTGGGAGAAAAACAAGGCTTTCTGCTCTGGCCAAGATTTAAAAAGCTTCAGAAACCTTGTACAGGGTCTCTGTAAGTCAGCAACAACTCAAAGCATTTGACAACAACATAACAGCAATGAATAACAGGAGTCCTGCAGTGAAGCTGTAGGATAAGAACTGGACTGCTCACTAAAAGGTACCTGCTGGGTCTGTGGTTCAAACCCATCATTTGGTCTTTGTAAACTTTTTGTAAACAGGGGTTGATATGAGTTGGAACCAATTTGATGGGTATGGTGCTATAAGATAAGCACTGGACTGTTAACTACAACATCAGTGGTTCAAACTGTCCAGCCACTATACAGGAACCTATGAGTCAGACCAATTCAATAGCACTTAATAACACAACAATGACTAATAGCAATGGTATCTTTACATACGTATATTGACCACTTAACTATCCTCTATGGTGAAGCATTGGAGTCCTGGTGTGGCACTGTGGGTTAATGCTCTGGACTGCAAAGTTGGTTTGAACTGTAAGAACAGCAGTTCAAGCTCACCAGCCATTCTTTGGAAACCTACACAGGGTTGCTATGGGTTGGAACGGACTCAATGGCACTTAACAACAACAAATGATGAAGTGTCTGTTTATGTTCTTTACTTATTTTTTGAGTAGGTTGTCTTTTAGTTATCAAGTTGTAGACATTTTATATATATGAGGGTAACTAAAAAAAGTATTGCTAAAAAATTATAGGAACTTTTACTACATGAATATACCAATGTATGAAGCCATTAACATAGTCTACCTCAAGGCCTATAGATATCTGAAGATGTTTCCCAGAGTAATTCTGCACTTTTCAATTTGTGTTGTCCTTAAGTGACATCGGGTTGGTTCAGTCTCACAGGTACCCTGTATAAGGTTTCCAAGGAACAGCTGGGAAGTTTGAACTGACCTTGCGGTTCAAACCAATATTTTGGTCCTGTGCTTATACTATAGTGCCACACCAGAAGTCTCAATTACCCTGTATCCTTTGAGAAAATCTTTTTGGATCAACCTTTGAAATCTCTAAAGAATAGTAAGTAACCATTAGCAGTCTGAGCTCACCTCTCTGCTTTGAGTGCATCTTATCCAACAGATCCCTTAAGAAGACATTCTTTTGATTGAAACTTTATTTTTTAAGGCAAGCTAACAAAACTAAGACAAGTGTACTACTAAGAAAACTTGTTTGCAGCCATCCCACTAATAACAAAGATATTTTTAAACAAGAATTTTTGGAGTAAACCCATGCCTGTATGAACTATGTGATGTAGTAAGTGATTTAATGTCTCTCCTAGCTATAGTCTTTATAAGGGCCCACAAAGCTTTTTTCCTGACGAATCTTGGGGAGAAGGTAATGGATTATATGACTCACTCCTGAGTAATTTGTAACAGGGTTAATTATGAACACTTGGAACTCTAACATGGGTATAAAATGAACCATCTCAGAAGCAGGAAGAGGATCTCACTTCCAAGGAAGACACAGGAGTGGAGTGTGCCTTTCGGATTCCTGTGCATTGAACCTCCTTGACCTAGGAACAGAATGCTATGATACTAGAGAAACAATCGCGAATGGTGCACAAGACAGAGTATAAAACAAAGCAGAGGCCATCACAGCCCCTGGAGCAAGTAAAGGTGAGGGATGTTGGGCCATAGTCTTGCTTGCAGAGTGAAATGACTCTAGGCACTTAATTGGGGGAGTTAGATTTGCTGACCCATGCAGATATAGTCCTGGCATGGTGCTGTGGGTTAATGTGCCAGACTGCAAAGCTGTTTGAACTGCAAGGTCAGCAGTTCAAGCTCACCAGTTGTTCCTTGGAAATCCTATACGGAGTAGCTATGGTTTAGAACTTACTCAATGGCACTTAACAACAACACCTATAGCCCACTGCCTTCAGGTGGATACTTATGGTATAGTGGTGTATCTGATGAACATTTATCAGTAGCCCTAAAAGAAGTTTGTAACATTACCAGAGCAGAGCAGAAGCCAGGTCAATGGGCTGAAGGCCAGAGAGAGAGGCCTGCCTGTGGGCACAGCTGAGGCCAAGTTGTCCTGATTGAAAGAGCTCGTATCTGAGTCTGAGGTGAAACATGTTAACTTCCTAGTAAACCCCATAACTGTGAGTATGGGTTCTGATTTCTGTGTGGTCAGTGTGTTAAATTATTAAAGGCAGCTGAGTAGAGAGTGTTGTGGGAGAGATGGGTTGATGGCGATGTTTTGCAAACTTGAGTCTTAATAGCAATGCTTTTATTTTTAAATGTTTTATTGGGAATTATGTGATAGTTTACATGGGAGAACATTAGTTTTACATTCATTCTATCATATATCGGTTCATTGCCATGGTTCCAATCTCCTCCATGCATCACCAACCAACCAAAGGTTGTGCTGCACCCCAGTCATCACCACACATAGCCCCTCTCCCTCTCTGGATCTAAAGTCCCCAGCTGCTCCATCTCTC
>NW_006408562.1:2167002-2167530 GCF_000296735.1 Chrysochloris asiatica | reverse complement strand
TGTTTTGATTACATTGTCACATTTGATTGATAGCTTTGCTGGATAAAGGATTCTTGGTTGACTGTTTTATTACTTTCAGGGTTTCATATATGTTTCTCCATTGTCTTCTTGCTTGCATGGTTTCTGCTGAGAGATCCGAGCTAAATCCGAGTTGCTTGCCTTTGTACGTAACAGTTCTGTTTTCCCTAGGTGCTTTCAGAGTGTCTCCTAATCTTTGATTTTGGAGGGCTTGATTATGATATGTCTTGGTGGTTTTCTTTTGTGGTCTGTCCTTCCTGGGGTTTATTGAATGTTTATCTTTTCACTTTTCAGGATGTTATAAAAAATTTCTTCCAGCAGTTCTTCAACTCTTTTCTCTGTGGACTTGTCTGATTCTTCTTGTTATGGGATGCCGATCATTCTTAAGTCATTCCTCTTCATGTTGTCCAACATGAATCTTACACCTTCTTCAGATTTTTTTATCCTTCTTTCTGTTTGTTCTTCTATCTCAGAGGTATTGAGATATTTGTCTTCCAGCTCACTGGTTCT
>NW_006408562.1:2148107-2166249 GCF_000296735.1 Chrysochloris asiatica | reverse complement strand
TGGGGAGGAACAAACAACAACACAGAAACAACACAACAAAAAGTAGACTGAATACTGCAGTCTATAATCATCGGAAAACGGAGAGGAGGGAGAGAATGAAAAAGGAAAAACTCTGTAGCCTAATATAAGTATGACTTTAATGTCCTCTCTTCAGCTTCTTGCTTCTCAATCTGACATTCCAAGCAGAGGAAGCTATATGATTTCCAAATTCAAAGTGGCTGATACCATTCCATTTTAGCTCCTTTATGACTACTTCCTTTTCCCCAAATTTTGTACTCTGTACATTCCATGTTTGACGATTAATGGAAATATACAGCTGTATTTCCTAATTTTGAGTTGTGCCACAAACAAAAATGAAAGTCCTGAAAGCATTACCTCATTCATGTCATTATGGTCAACTCTACTTTAAGAAGTCAGTTCTTTTCTAGTCACATTTTTTATTTCTTTCCTGAGAGACTCATCTTCTAGTACTATGTCTGACAATGATCCATTGTTTTTCACAAGGTTTTAAGTTACAATATGTTCACCTCTTCTTCTTCCTATTCTGCCTTAATCAGAAAGTTCCACTGAAACCTGTCCATGATGAATAACCCTACTGGGATTTAACATACTGTTGGCTTCCAGCATCACAGCAACAAGCTTGCCACGAGAGTACAACAAACTCACTGTGACAAGTGGTAGAGGTTCCTTGTACCATAATAAAATGAAAGATTTATCTTCAACCACACTAATTCAGGCTTCCATTGAGTCAAACTTACTCCTTTGTCCTTTCATTGTATTGTAGATTTCTGAAACCTAATCTGGATTTTTGTTTTGTAGGTTTTGTATTGTTTCCAACCTTGTGTGTGTGTGTTCCTACAGTGTTTTCCTGAATTCTTCTTTGCTATCTTATATCTTTCTTTTAATCCTTTGAAGGTACCTAAATATTATTCTCTTGAATTTTTTTTCAAGTAGTTCCAATCCGTTTTCTTCATCAAACATGTTTTGTGGCTCTGCATCTTGGTAACTTGTTTGAGTCACTCTGTCTTTGTGTGAACAGAAACTTATTGTTGCCTCTAAGCCTTATGGTGCCATTCTATTTATATTTAATTAAAAATTGTATGGTGGTGTGTCATTAGACAATCACTAGCAGCCTCTTAGCAGATGTTATTGGAGAATGGAAGTGTGTGCACAGTCCTCTGTTTGTGTTCCGTACTGCTCTATTTAAGATGGACTGACTTATTTGACAGTTGTTGATCAGTTGTATAGCAGTTGCTATTGGCTTTTGCCAGGTGGGTCAAGCCACAGAGTATGCAGTTGTGACTGGGTTGTATAAACACAATCACAGTCAAGTGAGTATTTTCATTTATTTAACATTGAGGTCCAAACCTTACTGAAGGCTGTCATCTCTGATCATCAGGAAGTAGTTCAAGTCCTTTTTGCTTCCAGCATAAAAGGTTGTATCTTTTCATATTGTAGGTTGTTAATGAATATTGATGTTCAATGATTTTTGTATTCTGTTTGGTCATCACTCTTTAGAATGGGCATAGATATGGATCTCTTCCAATTCGCCAGCTAGCTGTCTTCCAGATTTCTTGGTGTAGATGACTGCTTGTCTGCAATGCTGCATCAGTTTGTTAAAATATTTCAATTTATTGTCTGTCAATTCCTATAGCCTTGTTTTATGTCAATGCCTTCAGTACAGCTTGAACTTCATCATTCACTTTCACTGGTTCTTGATTATATGCTAGCTCTTGAAATGATTGAATATTCACCACTTCTTTTTGGTATTGTGACTCTATATTAACTCCATTTTAAAGTGTTTTGAAACATTTTATTATCATTTTTCTGAATTCCTTCTCAGGTATTTCCAAAGCCTGCTCCCCCTTCCAGAACGAAGTCTATATCTACCTCTAGAGCATTAGTCTCAGAAATTTTATCTTGTTTCTTGACGTATGCTGATATGGTCATCTGCTTTTGCTTCTCGGACATGTTTAGTGTTTATCTGTGGCCTTAACAATTAATTGAGTGTGTGTTTTTTATGCTTTCTGATTGCCTCCAGGTAGATGTGATCAGGATGTGGGCTTCTCTTTTCACTTTTCTAATTTGCCTGACTGAGAGTAACTTTGATATCTGTTGTCTGCCTTCCTGGTGTATGGCAGTAAGTATTGATTCTTGCCTGGATTTTGGAGTTTTATAGAGTGTGATTGTAGCTTGACTATATGAAAGCAGTTGTTGTCTCTTTTTGGGTAATATAGGCAGACAAAGAATCTCTTAAACAAGAAAAAAATAAATCACCAAAAAAACAAAAGCAACAGCAAAATCCACAAGAACAACAAAAACAACAAAATACTAGATTGGATACTGTAGTCTGTAATCACATAAAAGGGAGAGGAGGGAGAGAAGAAAAAAAACAACAAAAAATCTGTAGTCTAATATGATCTTGCAAAATGCTATAATGTGATGCCAGTATATTTTCTATCACAAAGACCATATTTTCCAACTATTGATCCTTTCTCTTTGTTTTCAACTTTCAAATCGCAATCAGCAGTGATTTTCAATGCATTTTGATCGAATTAAATGTCAACCTGAAGAAATTGGTTGTTGTTAAGTGTCCTCAAGTCAGTTCTGACTCATAATGACACTGTATAGGATTTCCTAGGAGTGACTGATAGGTTTGAATTGCCAACCTTGTGACTCAAACTGACCTTGCGGTCCAGTTCCACATCACTCTTTTTGATGATAAATATGACACCATTCCTCTTGAGTTTGTCATTCTCTACCTAATAATACAAATATGATTGCCCAGCATGCTTCCAGGTGTGCAAATCAATCTTCTTAATGTGTCTTCAAGGCATTAATCTTTGAATTATATTTTTTAATTAATAAAGGAGCTCTGGTAGTGTAGTGGTTACAAATCGGGCTGCGAACCACAAGGTCAGCAGTTCGAAACTACCAGCTGTTCCATGGGAGAAGGATTAGGCTTTCGGCTCCCGTACAGATTTACAGCCTTGGAAACCCTGTACAGGGTTGCTGAGTGAGAACCGACTCCACGCACATAACCGCCACCACCAAGAGAAATGTAAATACTAAGAATAAATAAGAAAATGATGATGGAAATAATAACAATATTTCTTTCCAGAACATACTTGTTGAATAATTTATGAATCAATAAACCAAATAAATTATTGGAACCAGATATTGTAAAAACTGATAACCCATAGCTATTGTTTCAGAGTGCACAGGTAATCAATGAATATATGGAAACAACATGATCTTAAGAACTTTACTAATCCCTCCCAGGAATAAAAAAAAAAAAAAAATCATTTTATATTACCTCAGAGTAACAGATCATTTAAACCTGCACCTCGGTATTACATGGATACGGGAGAGCAATAGAATTATCCTACTGGCATTTAGAATCTAACCATCAAAAAATAATTACAGGTTTTGGCCATAGTTTCTTAATTTATTAAATGGGAGTAGTTATATTTATTATAAATGTAACACATGTCTTCCAAAGGCATAATAGTGTGGGTGTGCTAAAAATCTTATATTAATAACTTTCTAAACTTCACAAATTGTTATCACTTAACTTTAAAAAGATAGACTCTAATGACCCTCATTTTTATTGTTATATCTTAGAATATATAGGAATTTATAATATAATCTATTAATCTGCCTTCTCAAATTTTTGTACCCTTTACCTCTGTTTTATTATTTTTTTATTTGAAGACATGAAAGGCCATTGCCTAACCACTCCTGATATCCTAGTAACCAAAGTGTCCACACTAAAGTTTGCCAAATGTCAGTGCTCTTGAAGAAATACAAACATCATAGAGACAGATGAGACACTTTATACCTACCCATTCTCATTGTTCTGAAGGTATCTGAGTTTTGAAATGGGCAAAGTTTGTCCTTTTTACACTGCATCAACACAGTCATAACATAATTCTGTCTTCACGGCACTTTATATAGTGTTCAATTTTAATTTGCAGATTCCCTTTGTATTATTTATCTGCGGACCAAACCTCTGAGAGAGAGCCCATACAATCACCTATTTTATTCATATCTCCAAGATGCTAAATACCACAAAACCAAACAATACCAAACAGTGTGTCACACTGTGCTGGCTTGTGTGTAGCTAAGATGCTGAAAGCTGTTCCACTGGCATGTTGAATGCCAGCAATGTCATTAATGGTGGACAGATTCAGCTGAGATCCCAGATTACCACAGGGTTAGAAGAAGGGGAGAGGCAGATGACTTCTGAATGTTTAGCTACTTAAAACCTTATGAGTAGCAGTAAAATAATGTCAGATAGCATCAGGACAGGGAATATTAAAATATGATAAATAGCACCAGGATATTGTCAGACAGAATGCTGGGAAATAGGCCCTTAAGGTTGGATAGCATTCAAAATACAACTGGAGAAGAGATGCTTCCTCAAAGTAGAGTTGGCCATGATGGTGAAAATGGAATAAAGAATTTGGGACCTTCATTTGCTGATGGAACAAAATCAAAATGAAGAGAAACAACTGGAAACATCCATTGATAATTGGAACATGGAACATATGAAATATGAATCTAGACAAATTGGAAGTTACCAAAAATGAAATGGAATGCATGAACAGAACATTTCAAAGGGCAGCTCAAGAAGACAAAATCAAATATCATAAGGAAATGTGAAATTTTCTGTAATTAGAAAACCAAAAAGGAAGGTCATGCTCAGAATTTCTCAAGCTGAAAGATCTGATGGAACAATTCAAGACTCAACTTGCAATACTGAATGATTCTTTAGGCAAAATATTGAATAATACAGAAAACATGAAAATATGGGGGAGAATACACAGAATCACTGTACCAAATAGAAATGGTTGATGCTCAACCATTTCAAGAAGTGGCATATGATCAAAAACAAATGGTACTAAAGGAAGAATTTACAGATGCACTGAAGGCATTGGCAAAGAACCAAGGGCTTAGGGATTGATGAAACACAAATTGAAATCCTTCAACAAACAGATTCCGCACTGGAAGTACTCATTCATCTATGCCAGGAAATCTGGAAGATTGCTACCTGGACAACTGATTGAAAGAGAACAGTATTTGTGTTCATTACAAAGAGAAGTGACCTAGCAGAATATGGAAATCATTGGACAATATCATTAGTAGCACATGAAAGCAAAATTTTGCCAGAGATGATTAAAAAATGACTGCAACAGTACATTTACAGGGACCTGCTGGATGTACAAGCTGGATTCAAATGAGGACAAGGAACAAGGGATAACACTACTGCCATTAGCTGGATATTAGCTAAAAGAGAGAATATCAGAAAGATGTTTACCTGTGCTTTATTGAATATGCAAAGGGTTGTAACTATGTAGATCATGACAAGCTATGGCCAACATGGAAAAATGAATATTCTGGTATATTTAATTGTGCTATTGAGAACATTACATAAAACAATAGGCAGACATTTGATCAGAACAAGGATACACTGAATGGTTTAAAATCAGTAAAGGTGTGTTCCAGGGTTGTATTATTTCACCATACTTATTCAGTCTGTATGCTGAGAAAATAATCTGAGAAGTTTAAAATTCTGGAGAAGAATGGGGCATTAGAATTACAAGAAGGCTCGTTAACAAGCTGTGATTTATGCAGATGATGCAACCTTGTTTGTTGAAAGCAAGAGAATGTTACATCTTACTGATAAAGACTGCAGCCATCATTATGGATTGCACCTAATATAAAGAATACAGAAATCCTCGCAAGTGAACCAATATCTAACATTATGATAAATGGAGGAAAGATTGAAGTTGTAAAAGACTTCCCTTTGCTTGGATTCACCATCAACACTCACGGAAGCAGCAGTCAAGAAATCAAGTGACATATAGCATTAGGTAAATCTGCTACATCTTTAAATTGTTCAAGAATGAATATTTCAGTTTAAGGACTAAAGGGCACCTGAACCAAGCCATAGTATTCTAAATAGGCTCATATTAATCTGAAAGTTGGACAATGAAAAAGGAAAATCATATAAGGATTTATGCATTTGAGTTATGGTGTTGTAGATGAATATTTAAGGTAGCATGGACTGCTAGAAAAACAAACAAATCTGTGTTAAAAGAAGTGCATCCAGACTTCATCTTTCATAGTTTGGACATATTATCAGAAGGGACTAGCCCTTAGAGAAGGACATCATGCTTGGTAAAGTAAAGGGACAGAATGAAAAAGGGAGACCCCTATCCAGATAGATTGGCACTGTGGCAGTGATAATGGTCTCAAGTGTAGCAGCAAATGTGAGGATGGCACAGGACCAGGTGGCTTCATTCTGTTGTACATAAGGTCACTATGAGTCATAAGCAACTCTATGGCACGTAACAACAACAAATAAACAATACCAAAATAAAGAAACCCTTAGTCTAAATTGATTACCAATTGAGACCCATAAATAAATTTGTTGTTGTTGCTCTTAAGTGCTGTCCAGTCAGGTCCCACTCGTAGTGACTCTTTATAGGGTTTCCAAGAAACAGCTAGTAAGTTTGAACAGCCAAGCTTGTGGTTCAGTCTAGTGTTGATCCTACAGTACCACACCAGGTGATCTACTTTAAGCTCTGAAGTTTCCACTACTGTATAATACAAACCTTGTACATAAGCACATTATTTCGTGGTGAGCCAATACTGATCATTTGAACAATGTTTATTTTCCATGCTGTTATAATTATTACCAATGACGTTGGGAAGCATATTCAAAATATTAGAGTCAAGGAAAGACTTTTTATCATTTAATAATGTAGTAAACATGGGAAACAAAATAACTGATGAAATATCAAGTTATTGTTATGTGTTTATTTCACTCTACTCATAGCATAGTGTTTACGAATCGGGCTGTGAACTGCAAGGTCAGCAGTTCGAAACTATCAGCTGTTCCGTGAGAGAAAGATGAGGCTTTTTACTCCCGTATAGATTTACAGCCTCGGAAACTCTGTACAGGGTGGCTATGAGTCGGAACAGACTCCATGGCACATAACAACAACAACAAAAGCAACTCTACGTCAAAGAGAATGAAACACTGCCAGTTCACTCACCATTCTCATTATTGTTGTTGTGTTGCTACCCCTGTGCCAATACATGTCATTAGGAGCCTTTCTCTTTTTCATTGACCTCCACTTTATCAACCATGATGTCCTTTGCCAGGAACTGGTCCTTCCTGACAACATATCCAAGTATGAGAAAAAAAGACTCCCCGTCCTTGTTTATAAGGGGTATATATAAGGTGTAACTTGCAAGTTAGATTAGTTTATTCTTGTGGTAGTCCATGATACTTCCAATATTCTTGTCCAACACCATAATGCAAATGCCTCAATTCTTCCCTGGTTTTCCTTATTCATTGTCCAACTGTCTCATGCATATGTTAAGTGTTGTCCAGTTGGTTCTGATTCACACTGTATAGCATTTCGGAGGTTGTAAATCTTTGCAGGACCAATAAGCTTTTCCCCTAATGTTGAAACCACTAACATTTTGATTCACAGTCCAGTGCTTATCCTATAGAGTCACTGTGTTTCCACATGCATATGAGGCAATTGAAAATGCCATGGCTTGGGTCAGATATACATTAGTCTTCAAATTCACATCTTAATTCTTTAACATTTTAAACAAGTCTTGAGCAGCAGATTTTCTAAGTAAATTCTTCATTATTATTATTAATTTTTTAACTGTTTCCAGGAGTGTTGATTATGGATACAATAAAATGAAATTTTTATTGATTTCATCCATTTCTCCTTTAATCAAGATATTATTTTTTGGTCCATTGTGATGGTTTTAGTTGTCTTTACATTGATTTACAATCTGTGCTGAAGGCTACACCCATTGATCATTGTCAGTAAATACTGAAGTCCTTTTCACTTTGTGTCATCTGCATATCACAGGTTGTTAATGACGCTTACTCCAATTCTGATGCCATGCTGTACTTCAAATAATTCAGCTTATCGAATTAGTTTCTCAGCAGACAGATCGAATAAAGATGTCATTGTTGTTGTTAGATGCCATCGAGTCAGTACCGACTCATAGTGACCTTATGCACAGCAGAACAAAACACTGCCCGATCCTGGGCCAACCTCACTACTGTTGCCTTGCTTGAGCCCATTGATGCTGCCACTTGGTCAATCCATCTCGCTGGGGGTCTTCCTCTTTTTCTCTGACCCTCCACCCTACAAAACATGATATCCTTCTCCAATGACTGGTCCCTTCAAACAATATGACCAAAGTAGGAGAAAACAAGTGTGGCCATCCTAGCCTCCAAGGAGCACTCTGGTTGCACATCTTCCAACACAGATCTGACGGTTCTTTTGGCAGCCCATGGCACTTTCAATAATCTCCTCCAACACCATAATTCAAAAGCATCAATTCTTCTACGGTCTTCCTTATTCACTGTCCGGCTTTCGCATGCATATTAGGTGATTGAAAATACCATGGCTTGGGTCAGGTACACCTTAGTCCTCAAGCTGACATCTTGCTCTTCAACACCTTACAAAGATGTTGTGCAGCAGAATTACCTAATGTAATACGTCATTTAATTTCTTGACTGATGCTTCCAAGACTGTTGACAGTTGATCCAAGAAGAATGAAGTCATTGACAACTTCAAACTTTTCTCCGTTGATAAGAATGTTGTTCTTCGGTCCAGTGGTGAGGATTTTTGTTTTCTTTACAGTGAGATGCAATTCAAACCAAAAGCTGTGCTCTCTGATCTTAATCAGTACATATTTTAAGTCTTCTTCACTACAGCAAGCAAGGTTGTATCATATGAATATCACAGGTTGTCAATGAGCCTTTCTCTAATCCTGATGTCATGTTTTTCTTCAAATAACCCAGCTTTTCAGACTATTTGCTCAGCATGCAGGTTGCATAAATATGATGAAAGAACACAACCCTGTTGCACACCTTTCTTAATTTGAAGCCATTCAGTGTTCCCATGTTCTGTGAGAATAACTACCTCTTGGTCCAGATACAGATTCCTCATGAGCACAATTAAGTGTTCCAGAATACTCACAATGTTGTCCACAGCTTAGTATGATCTGCATAATCAAAAGCCTTTGCATAGTCAATAAAGCACATGTAAACATCTTTCTGATATTCTCTGCTTTCAGCCAAGATCCATCAGACCTCATTCCTCGTTCCACAGCCTCTTCTGAATCCGGCTGGAACCTCTGGAAGTTCTCTGTTAATGTATGCTTGTAGCCATTTTGGCATTACTTTTAGTAAAACGTTACTTGCATGGGATATCAAAGAGATTGCCCAATGATTTCCACTTTCCATTGGGTCACTGCTCTTTGGAATGGGCAAAAATATGGATCTCTTCGAATCAGTCAGCCAGATAGTTGTCTTCCAAATTGCTTGGCATAGATGAGTGTGTTGCCTCACTTTCTTGAAAGATTTCAATTTTTAGTCCATCAGTTCCTGGAGCCTTGTTCTTTGCCAATTCCTTCAATGCGCCTTGGATTTCTTCCTTCAGTATCACTGGCTCTTGATCATATGCTACCTCTTGAAATGGTTGAACATCACTCATTTTCTTTTGTACAATGACTCTGTGTATTCATTCTATCTTCTTTTGATGCCTTCTGCATCATTCAATAAATTACCCAAAGCATCCTTCACTAACAAAAGTCGAGACTTGAATTTTTTCTTCAGTTCCCCCAGCTTGAGAAATGCTGAGCATGTTCTTCCTTTTTGGTTTTCTGACTCCAGATCTTTGTACATTTTGTTGTAATATTTGGCTTTAACTTCTCGAGCTGACCTTTGAAATTTTCTGATCAGTTCTTGGACCTCCTCATTTCTTGCATTTGCTTTAGCATTTCTACACTAGAGAGCAAGTTTCAGTGTCTCTTCTGACATCCATTTTGACCTTTTCCTGCTTTCCTGTCTTCTTATTAACTTTTTGCTTTCTACACGTATGATGTTCTTGATTTCATCCCACAACCCTTCTGGTCTTCAGTCTTTAGTGTTTAATGTATCAAATCTGTTCTTTAGATGATCTGTTAATTCAGGTGGGATATATTCAAGGTCATGTTATGGCTCTGGTGCACTTGTTTTCATATTCTTCAGCTTCAGTTTGAATTTGCATATGAGCAATTGATGGTCTGTTCCACAATCTGCCCCTGGCCTGGTTTTGACTGATGATATGGAGCTTTTCCATCATCTCTTTCTGAAGATGTAGTCAATTTGGTTTTTATGTATTCCATCTGGGGAATTCCACGTGTATAGTCATCTCTTACAAATCATTGATATTGCAGAATTCTATCATTTGATTTCCAGCATCATTTCTATCACCAAGACCATATTTTCCAACTAGTACCCTTCCTCATTATTTCTAACCTTTGCATTCCAATCACCAGTAATGATCAATACATCTTGATTGCATGTTTGATCAATTTCAGATTGAAGAAGTTGGTAGAATTCTTCAATTTCATCATCACTGGCTTTAGTGGTTGGTACATAAATTTGAATAATAGTGGTATTAACTGGTCTCTCTTATAGGCTTCTGGATATTATCCTATCACAGATAGGATATGCTCTTTTTTTTTTTTTTTTACAATGAATACAACACCATTCCTCTTTAATTTTTCATTCCCACCATAGAAAACCATGTGGTTGTCAGATTCAAAATGGCCAATAACAGTCCATTTCAGCTCACTAATGCCTAAGATATCGATGTTTATGTGTTCCATTTTTTACAGTATCTAATTGTCCTAAATTTAAACTTCATACATTCCATGTTCTGATTATTAATGAATATTTACAGCTGTTTCTCTTCACTTTGAGTTGTGCCCCACCAGCAAATGAATGTGCTTAAATCCCATAGGCTTTACTCCATTCGTGTCATTATATTCAACTCTACTATGAGGAGGCAGCTCTTGACAGTCACATTTTGAGTGCCTTCCAATCTGGGGGCCTCATTTTCTTGCACTATATCTGATAGTGTTTTTCTGCTATTCATAAGGTTTTCAGTTACTAAATATTTGGAAGTATTTCATCACTCCTTCTTCCTAATCTGTCTTCATCTGGAAGCTCATCTGAAACCTGTCCACCATAGGTGACAGTGATAGTATTTAAAAGACCAGTGGCATAGCTTCCAGAATCTTTCTGGTTTTGAACGTAAACATCTATACAGTCTAATGAATAAGGATATAATCCTTACAAACACATTTCCTGATTTTAAACCATTATTCACTATCCCCTTGTTTTGTTCTAAAAACTGCCTCTTGTTTTGTGCATAGGTCTCTCATTTGTGCAATTAGCATCCTTCACATGTTATCCATAATTTGTTATGATCCACTGAAATGACAAAAGTTGAAGTTCCAAAATGGCCACATTAATGTCAACACAGAAGAAATGCCCTGTTATTCCGCCTTTCTCCCCCTCTATCATATATTCCTAACCCTGCACACTGAAACTGTGTTACCATGAATTAGCTACTTATCTTCTAAGGTGTAACAGGCAGCTGGCACTGAACTGGGTTTCTGTTTTCCCCCTAAGTCTTGGCTGGAGATAAGACTCTTCTCATACCACACCCCTCCCTTCTTCCCTGGAATATGAGGCTTGTTTACCACATAGTATAAAAGTAACCCACGACCCCCATCCTTACCCCCCAGCATGCAGTCGACTCTCCTGACAGCAACCATTGGAAACAGCTGCTATTCTCATCCCAGTCTGTAAATTTCCTTGTCTGTCAACTGTCTTTTCTTTACTGTATTAAACTAATGTCTCTCAGACTGACTCCTGGTTGATATTTTGGTTTCTTGGAAACCATAACTGCAGAAGGATACTCCTTTCTGGTTTTGAACCTAAACATCTATACCTTTGCCTTTGCATAGTAAATATCATTATCGAAATCTCTGATTTCAGCCAAGACTCATCTGGCAAAAACAGTAATAGCCATGTTTCCACATCCTCTTCTGAATCCAGTTTGAATTTCTGGCAACTCAGTGTTGTCAATGTACTGCTGTAGCTGCAAACAACAAAAATTTGTTGTGTGTGATATTAACGATACTTTGAGATGATTTATGTATTTTGTTGGGTCACCTTTCATTGAAACAGGTAAAAATATGGCTCTCTTCCAATCAGTTGTCTTTCAAATTTCTTGGCATAGAAAATTAAGTATCTCCAGTGCTTTCAGTTTGTTGAATCATTTTAATTTATATTCTGCTTATTCCTATATCCTTGTTTTTTGTTATTACCTTTGGTGCAGCTATGAATTCTTCCTTCAATATTTTCAGTTCTTGTTCCTATGCCACCTCTTGATATGGTTGAACATCAACCAATTCATTTTGGTTCAGTGACACTGTGTATTTCTTCTGTATTCTTATGATGCTTCCAGCATCATTCAATACTTTTTCCATAGTGTTCTTCCATATTTCAAGTCAAGGCTTAGATATATCCTGCCCTTTAAGTGTAAGAAATACTGAGCATGTTTTTCCTTTTGGTTTTCTAACTCCAGGTTTTTGCATGTTCAATTATAATGCTTTGCTTTAACTTCTTTAGCTGTCTTTTGTAATTTTCTATTCAGCTCTTACACTTCATTATTTCTTTATCTTCTTGACTTCATCAAGTCACTTTAGCTTCTGTACCTTGAAAAACATATCACAGAGTCTCTTCTGCTCTATTAAAAAGGAAGTTCTCAATATCATCCCATAACTCCACTGTTTCTTTGTCTTTAGTGTCTAATGTGTCAAATCAGTTCTTGAGATGGGATATACTCAATGTCATATCTTGGCTTTCATGGGGTTGATTGGTTCGTTACCTTCAGGCCTAATTTGAATTTTAGCAATTGATGGCATGTTCCACAGTTGCTCCTGGATTTCTTTAGGTTGATATAATTGCACTTCTTCACCACCTCGTCCCACAAATGTAGTGATTTTGATTCCTGTGTATTTCATCTGTTGAAGTCCACATGGTATAGTCACTGTTTGTATTTTGGAAAAAAAGGTATTTTTAATGAGTAAATTGTTTTCAAAATTCTATCATTATATCTCCAGCATCATATAGCCAAAGCCGTATCTTCTAACTAACTATCCATCTTTCCACTTGATTTCAAGCTTTTGTGTATTCCAATCCCCAGTGATTATCAATGCATATTGATTTTATGCTTGATCAATTTCAGGCTCAAATGGTTGATAGAATTCATCAATTTCTTCATCATTGACTTTAATGGTTTGTGTGGAAATTTGAATAACAGTGGTATAAACTAGTCTTCCTTTCAATTGTTACTGTGTGGATTCTGAATAATAGCAACACTTCATAGGGTTTATGAGAGCTCCTGGGCAATTTGAACTGCAGACCTTATGGCTAGAAGCCTAGTGCTTATCTTAAAGCACCACACCAGGGCTCAGATCTTCTTTATAGGCATATGGATGCTATCTTATCAAAGGCAACATTGCACTTAAAGATAGATCTTGAAATGCTCTTTTAGTTGATGAATAGAACACTAACATTGTTCAATTTGTCATTCACACTATAGTAAACAAAATAACTGTCTAATTCAGAATAACCAGTATCAGTCTATTTCAGCTCACTGATTCCTAGGTTATCTTTGAGTTATATTTCTTTCTCTCTCTCTCTCTCTCTCTTTTTTTTTTAAAATGATCTGTTAGAAATGTACAATTGTTTGTGTGTGTGTGTAGCAGTCTTTAACTTTTTATTGTGAATTGGGAGAAAGATATAATCATCTTTTTTTTAGCGTAGTGGTTATGAATTGGGCTGCGAACCTTAAGGTCAGCGGTTCGAAACTACCAGCTGCTCTGCGGGAGAAAGATGAGGCTTTCTACTCCCGTAAGGATTTACACCCTCGGAAACCCTGTACAGGGTCGCTATGGGTCGGACCCGACTCGATGGCACTTAACAACAACAACATTGTGGATTGAGTGAATGTTTACAGGGCAGATAATCAGTTTTACATTGAACAAATCATACACCTTGTTTCATTACAATGATTATAATCCCCTCCATGTACCATTAGTTAACGGTGTTTCTCTCTATTCATTTTAGCTTTCTTTTTAAAAACAAACAAACCAACAACAACAACAAAAGACTGCTCAGGCATATATAACATTTACATCTCTAAAGGGCACGTTCTGCAAGTCTGTCTCAGGGGCATCAGCTCTTCATCCCCCTTTTCCCATGGATCTAGAGTCCTCAACCACTCCTCCTCTCCAAGACCCCATCTCTGCTACCGTCTCTGGCATCGCTGCTTCTCTGGATAAAGTCCCGCATTCTGCTTGTGCTCTTCTCCCTTGATGGTCCTAGGGACCTCTGTTGCCGAACTGTAAGATTAATCAGTCCCTTGTTTTTGTTACAAAACTTCTACCTTCATAATTGTGACAGCCCCAATTAGTCATGATAACAATTAATCACTATTGAATCATATGAATCTTATCCTCATCTCTTTTCACCAGACCCATCTAGATAAGATGAAAACTATTCAGTGGGGACTCTTTCTTTCGCCCCCATATTTTAAAACTAAACTACCTCTTGAAACTTTGTAAGCCAGTCACTTCGTGCATTTATTGCTTCCTCATTTTTGGTAGCCAATGTCTAAGTTGCCCATTCCTATCTATTCTGTGGACAGAGGGGATAGCATTGATATTTGATGTGAAGACACCTTCCTCTTCCCTCTCTGTTGGTATTTAGAGTTACTACCTCCATGAGTATAGGTCATGTTCATCATTTTGTAGCAATTTATCCTTGTTTCCTTTATCTAAAGAAAAAAATGTTTTATTATTATTTTTGTAATCTTTCTCTAATCGAGTTCTGATTATCAAGCCATGGAGGCTAGGAAAAATGGGTACTGTCTGCAAGTTTGAGTGTTCTTGTGCATCACCCCTCCCTTCATATTAGCTGGATGCTTCACTCTCAGCTCTAGCCCTCTGTGGCTATGTCCTTATCCATGGGCTCAAGTGTCCCCAGGTCTCACCATACATTGGACCAACCAGCCCTTCCTATTCTCTCTTTCATATCCAGGTCAATAGGAGTCAATGGACTGTGGTTGAACTCAGCCCATTTTTTCATTGCTAGTTTTCCCCCTCTTCCACTTACCAGTACACCAATGTGATTGCCAGCAAGCTTGCATGCCTGTTTTTGTGTTCCCTTTGAGTTTCAGTCTTAGAGGGGTATTTTTCCTGAAGGAACTTGATTACTTGCCTTGATGGCTTCCTGGCGAACAGCTTGCTTATTCTTGTAGTATCCAGTCATGCTGACACTTTTATTTTGGATTTTTCCTGATGATATTTCTTTGAAGATATATCTTCTGTTGCTCTAACTGTTCCCAGCAGGTCTGCTTGTCCTTGCTAATGGGAATGTCCCACCTCATAAGGTTCTGGATGAGACTCAAGATTCCACCTAAGGTACTATAATCTACAAAAGCTTTGAAAGAGGCCTATTTCACTTGGCAAGTTCTAGAACCTCTTTTAGGTATCTCAATCAGTTATAGACTGAATATGGGCTTATACGTTTTCTGTAATCATGTTTCCCAACATTCCTTCCTATCCTACTCAAGTGTCCATTTTACAATAGTAGGCAAGGGAAACCAATATTCATAAGACAGTCAAGCATTTTAGCATTATTTCCTCTCTTCAAACTATGCCTAGATTCCTGTATCACAGAGCCCTGTTGTTCCAAGGTTGAGCATGCATCACTATTTACCTCGGTCCCACTTAAGGCATGTAAACCAGTCTCAATATCTCCTATCTATCTTGTTCTTCTACCTCCTCACCTTTCTTATTTTGCCCTACCCAACACCCGAACTGTACTCCCCACCCCAAAACCACTCTTGTGGTTACCATGTTGTTGTTGTTAGGTGTCACCAAGTTGGTACTGACCCATAGTGACTTATGCACAGCAGAATGAGACATTGCCCAATCCTGGGCCAACCTCACTACTGTTGCCATGCTTGAGATCATCGATGCTGCCACTTGGCAAATCCATCTCATTGAGGGTTTTCCTCTTTTTCTCTGACCCTCCATCTTACCAAACATGATATCCTTCTCTAGCGACTGGTCCCTCCCCACAATATATCCAAAGTATGAGAGACAAAGTTTGGCCATCTTGGTTCTAAGGAGCACTCTGGCTGCACTTCTCTTAAAACTGATCTATTGGTTCCTTTGGCAGCCCATGATACTTTCAATATTATCCTCCAACACTGTAACTCAAAGACTGGACATTATTCACTGTCCAGCTTTCATATGCATATGAGCTTATTGAAAATACCATGGCTTGGGTCCGGCATGCCTTAGTTCTCAAGCTGACATCTTTGCTCTTCAACCCCTTAAAATTGTCTTGTGCAGCAGATTTGCCTAATGTAATATGTCGTTTGATCTCTTGACTGCAGCTTCCATGAGTGTTGATAGTTGACCCAAGAAGAATGAAGTCCTCGACAACATCAATCTTTTCTCTGTTGATAAGAATGTTGTTTATTGGTCCAGTGGTGAAGACTTTTGTTTTTTTTACATTGAGATGTAATCCATATGGATGGCTGTGGTTTTTGTTTTTGTTTTTTTCTCCTTGGTGGCATGTTTATTTTTCTACTTGTGATGTGAACAGTGTGGACATGGGTCTGAAAAAAATCAGCTGCACTGAAACACTCCAATCAATTGCAAAACAGAGGGCTGATGGCCATGGAGAGAGAGGGGCGTGGTGGTTCCAGACCAGCTTCCCACAAGGAACTGTGGTCTAAGCCCATAACCCGAGGGTGCTCTGGGCAGGCTGGGGCAGGGCCATGCAGTACAGACTGTGGCAGTATGGACAAGAAGGACCAATCACAACAGGGGTTGCTGCTGAGCAGGAGTTTATTGGCTTCTGGTCTCACGCTTTCTGTTGCTTGATGAAGTTGAAGAGCCCATTGGTGGAAGAGTCATGAGAGGTCACCGGCGCGTTGCCCTCCAGCTCAGGTTCAATCTTCTTAGCCAGCTGCTTACCCAGCTCCACTCCCCACTGGTCAAAGCTGTTGATTTCCCAGATGACGCCATGAACGAAGATCTTGTGCCATACATGGCGATCAGCGATCCAAGGATGAACGGCGTGAGCTTGGTGAACACAATGGAATTGGTTGGGCAATTTTCTTCAAAGACCTTGTCCGTCAATAGCTTCTCTAAGTCCTCTGGACTCTTCCCTGTGGCCTGGAGCTCTTTCCAGGCCTCTTCTGTTATTTTTCCTCTTCATCAGGGCTTCAGTCTGGGCTAAGAAGTTGGCAGAAGGATCCTGTGATGCAGTCCCTTCCTATAGGGTGCTGGGTCTGGACTGGGATTTTTTATTATCTTGATACCTTGGTGGATAAGCTGGTAGAAGGCATGCTGGCCATTGGTCCCTGACTCTTTCCACAAGATGGGGCCTGTCTGTATTCCACATGGATGTCAGACTTGATGATGTACTTCCCATTGGACTCCATATCACCCTGTTGGAAGTATGCAGCAAAACGGTACAGGTACTGGTCATAGGACAGCCTGGCCTGTGTTTCACAGCCAAAGCAGTTGATGGACCAGATACCCAGAAGAGCCAGCAGGACTGGGGCGTTCTTCTCCAGGGGCATGATATGGAAGTGCTGGTCCATCCATTGAGCCCCCGAAAGCAGCTGCTCAAAGTTGTCAAAACCCACGTGCAAAGCAATGGAAAGTCCGATGGCTGACCACAGCGAGTACCTTACTCCAACCCAATCCCAGAACTCAAACATGTTTTGAAGGTCAATTCCAAACTCCTTCACTTTGGTCATGTTGGTAGACAGAGCAACAAAGTGCTTCGCAACCACAAAAGGATCCTTTGCTGACATGAGGAACCACTCCTTTGCTGTCTCTGCATTTGTGATGGTCTCCTGAGTGGTAAAGGTATTTGAAGCAATGATGAGCAGGGAGGACTCTGGGTTCAAGGAAGCAAGGTTTTTTTGTTTTTTTTTCTTAAATGATTTATTGTGAATTATGTGATAGTATACATGGGAGAACATTAGTTTTACATTCATTCTATCGTATATCATCTCATTGCAATGTTTACAATCCCCTCCATGCAATCCTTTTCCTGTGCCCCCCAGATTTTCAGCACAAAGTCACTTTCCCTCTCTGGGTCTAGAGTCTCCAGCTGCTCCATAGCTCCACATCATCATCTCTGGCTCCATTTCAGGCATCACTG
>NW_006408562.1:2146914-2147607 GCF_000296735.1 Chrysochloris asiatica | reverse complement strand
TGACTTAAGGTCTTCAGTCACCATGAGAGGTCCCAGGTCAGAAACACCGATGCCGATGTTGATGAAATCTGTAATAGGCTTCCTGTGTAGCCCTTCCAGTCAGCACTGCAGACACGCTGGCAGAAAAGACTTCATCTTGTCCAGTACCCTGTTGACCTCTACCATCACATCCTTGCCGTCCACCAGAATGGATGTGTTTGACCGGTTCCACAGGGCCACTTGCAGTACTGCTCAGTCCTCAGTGAAGTTGATCTTCTCACCATTGAACATGCGACCCTGGGCAGCCTCCACATGCCTGGACTTGGCCAGGTCCGCCAGCATGTGCATCACTTCCTCTGTCACAAGGTTCTTAGAGTAATCCAGTAGAATCTGCCCATGGTTGGTGTTAAGGATCAAGCTGAAACGATTGAAGCGCTCCTTATCAGAGTCGAAAAGACAGCGCAGGTTGAGCTCGGAACCGTGCTTGCAGTGCCATTGCTGCAGCTTCTGAAACTGTGGATTCTGGGCGAGGGCGGCCATAGCAGCACCAGTTGGGGACACGGAGAGGGACCGGCTAGTAGGAAGAGGAAGGAAGGCTGTGGTTTTTGATTTTCTTCAATAAATAATTTAAGTCCTCTTCACTTTCAGCAAGCAAGGTTGTATCATCTGCATATTGCAGGTTGTTAATGAGCCTTCCTCCAATCCTGATGCCAT
>NW_006408562.1:2134534-2146287 GCF_000296735.1 Chrysochloris asiatica | reverse complement strand
ACAACTCTTCTGGTCTTCGGTCTTTAGTATTGAATGTATCAAATCTGTTCTTTAGATGATCTCTAAATTCAGGGGGATATATTCAGGGTCATATTTTGGCTCTCATGTATTTGTTTCCATTTTCTTCAGCTTCAGTTTGAATTTGCATATGAGTAATTGATGGTCTGTTCCACAATCTGCCCCTGGCCTTGTTTTCAATGATGATATGGAGTTTTTCCATCATCTCTTCCTGGAGATGTAGTCAGCATTTCTATGTATTCCATCTGGTGGGCTCCATGTGTATCGTCATCTCTTATGCTACCTAAAGGAGGTATTTGAAATGGACAAATTATTGGTTTTGCAGAATTCTATCATGTGTTCTCCATCATCATTTCTATCACCAAAGCCATATTTTCCAACTACTGATCCTTCCTCTTTGCTCCCATTGTTTACATTCCAATCACCAGTAATGATCAATGCATCTTAATTGCATGTTTGATCAATTTCAATTGAAGAAGTTGGTAGAATTTTTCTATTTCATCCTCACTGGCTTTAGTGTTTGGTGCATAAGTTCGAATAATAGTGGTATTAACTTGGCTTCCTTGTAGGTGCATGGATATTATCCTATCACAGACAGTGTTGTACCTCATGACTGATCTGGATATGTTCTTTTTGAATGCAACATCATTCCTCTTCAATTTGTCATTTCCGGCATAGTAACCATGTTGTTGTCAGGTTCAAAATGGCCAAACCAGACCATTTTAGCTCATTAATGCCTAAGATATCAATGTTTATGTGTTCTTTTTCATTTTTAACAACTTCTAATTTTCCCAGATTCATACTTCATGCATTTCATGTTCCGATTTTCAGTGATTGTTTACAGCTGTTTCTTTTCATTTTTTTTTTTTTTTTGTGCCCCATCAGCAAATGAAGGTCCCATGGGCTTTTATCCCATGAGCTTTACTCCATTCACGTTATCACAGTCAACTCTACTTCGAGGAGGCAGCTCTTCCCCAGTCACATTTTGTGTGCCTTCCAAGTTGAGTGGCTTGTTTTCTGGCACCATATCTGACAGTGTTTCTCTGCTATTCATAAGGTTTTCAGTGATTAAATATGCAGAAGTAGTTCGTCACTGTTTCTTCCTAGTCTGTCTTTGGAAGCTCATCTGAAACCTGTCCACCATGGGTAACCCTTCTGGTATTTAAAATATTGGTGGCTTAGCTATCAGAATCACAGCAACTGACAAGCCACCACAGTAAGACAAACCAACAAACGAGTGGTGGTCATTTGGGTTTAAGTGGAAACGGTCACTTTAAATTTCGAGGAGATCTGTGCACATGTGTGGGGGTGGGGTGTCCATTCATTCAGGCATCTCCTCTAGTCGCCAGAATGGAGGTGCACAGACAAGAGACCAATGAACTGATACCAAAAAAAGAATGTACACAACTATATCTCTTTGGTTCTGTCAGGCGTTCGTGGCTGTTTTGATTCTTCCCCCACTTGGTATCTTCCAAGGTGGTGGCTCCGGGAGTAGCTTAGCGTCTTGAATTAGAAAGGAATGCATTTCTTGATTCTGCTAGAAAATCCCCTAGCTGTAAGCCTTCCAATCTTCTAAATATTCCTTTATATGTGGTTCAGAGTTCCGGAACCATCCCATGAGCCTGCTTGGTCTGCTATTCTGTGTTGTTGGTGATGGAGCTCCTCAGTGCACATCTACCCGATCTGCCATCTTTGTATGTTACACTTCTCTTTTTCCTAGCTGCTTTCAGGATTCTGTCCTTATCTTTGCTTTTGTAAGAGCTTGATTATTATATGTCTTGGTGATTTTCTTTTGGGGTCTATCCTTCCTGGGGTTCATTGAGCTTCTGGGATGGTTATCTTTTCATTTTTTAGGATGTTAGGGAAATTTTCTTCCAAAAGCTCTTCAACTATTTCTTCTGTGGACTTATGTGATTCTTCTTCTTCCAGAATGCCGATAATTCTTAAGTTCTTCCTCTTCAGGTTGTCCATCATGAATCTTATGCCTTTTTCAGATTGTTTTATCATTTTTTTTGTGTGCTTGCTCTTCTATCTTAGTAGTGTTGAGAGATTTCTCTTTTAGCTCACTTGTTCTTGTTTCTAGCTCTTCAATTCTACTCCTTTGCCCTTTCAATGTATTGTCCATTTCTTATATTCTGTTATTAATCATTTGGATCTCTTTCTCTAGGTTTTGAGTTGTTTCCAATGCTGAATCTATCTTATCTGGATGTTCCTCTAGTGCCTTCCTGACTTCTTACTTATTTTTATCAACTCCATTGTATAGTGTTTTGGTACATTTTATAATCATTTCTCTGAATTCCTTCTCAGGCATTTCCAAAGCCTGCCCATCTTCTAGTATGGTGTGTAGGTCTACTTCAGCTCATTTGCCTCAGTCACTTTTTTGTTTCTGGACATTTGTGTGTGTTTTTTTGGAATATTCAGGAGTTATCTGTGGCCTTAATACTTAGATAAGTGTGCATTTTGGTAATTTTTATACTTTTTGATTGCCTCCAGGTAGATGTGATCAGGAGATGGGCTTCCCTTTTCACTCTTCTTTCTAAGAAATTTCAAGATGTCATTGTTATTGTTTTGATGTAACTCAAGATTTAATTTTCAGTTTATTTCCTTTTTTGTCTGCCTGTCCTGCTCCACAATCCCCATTCAGGCCTTTTTCCTAGTTATAAACTTTTCATGGCTGGCTGTGACCATTTTGCACTGTCATTTGGTTTTAAGTGGAAACTGTCACTTTAAATTCCAAGGAGATTTGTGTGCACGCATAGTAGAACCCTCCAGGGGTGGAGTTGGTAAGTCCACTCACTCAGGCACCACCTCTAGTCACCAGAATGGAGGTGTACAGACAGTGAGAGACTACTGAACAGACAATAAAAGAATCTCCACACCTTTATCTCTATGGTTCTGTCAGGTGTCCATCCCTGCTCTGATCCTTGCCCTGCTCAGTCTTGCCCAAGATGGTGGCTCCAGGAGCAGCTGAGCATCTTGAATTAGAAAACACTCAATTTCTTGCTTCTGTTTCAAATTCACCTAACTGTAAATCTTCTAACCTTCTAAATATTCCTTTATATGTGGTTCAGAGTTCTGGGACTATACACTGAGAATGCTGGGTCCAGAATTCTGTGTTGTTGCTGACAGAACTCTTCACTGAACTTCCACCCTCTCCACCATCTTGTTTGTTCTCCAATGTAATCAATTTTTCAATGAACAAATTATACACTTTGCTTCATCTCAATGATTACAATCCCCTTCCTTCAACAACAGTTATCCTATTTCCTCTATATGTCTTCCCATTTATACCTTATATTTCAAAAATGAACCAAACAACATTTGATGTAGAAATGTATGATATCTTGTTTTTCCTACTATATTTTTACTAGTAATGGATTAAGCATGAGGTTTCTGCACAGAAATATTTTTTGAAACATTTAACTCAAAATTTAATAACATTACTGAAATATGAAAGATGTGATCTTCTTTCCATAAATAATTGAAAAATTATATTTTACTCAATTTATGGGTGTGTGGTTACTCTGTAAAATAAACACTGGACTGCAAATCACAAGGTCACCAGTTCAAATTCACTAGCTGCTCTACAAGAGAAAGGTGAAACTCTGCTCCCACAAATTATGTATGGCTTCGGAAACCCTAAACAGAGTCGTTTTGTTATGTTTCTGAACTAACTGATAATACTTAACAACAAATTTGTACATCTGCTAACATTCTAAAATTTCTAATCTTTTATTTTTCCTTCTTCTCTTTTCTCCTCTACTCTTTTCTTTCTCTCTTGATTATATCCCTTTTCTTCTCTGCCTTTCTCTTAGTTTTCTTAAAGCTTTTATTGTGAAATGAGTGATACATGGTTTGAACATCAGTTATTCACTCAATTCTATCACATCTCATTTCATTGCAATAATTATAATCCCCTCCATACTTCATCATTCAACAGTATTTGCTTCTGTTCCCTCTGTTTTTGTTTTTGATGTACACAAACTACTCAGTACTCATTTAAACAACCAAAGGGTGTTTTCTGCAAGCCTACCTCCTGGCTGCCAGCACACAGCCTTTCTCTTTCCAGGAGTTCTCAGCTGCTTTTTCTTTGCATGCCATCATCTGTGCTTACATCTCTGTCGTTGCTGCTTCTCTGGATAGCATCCCACACTCTTCTCCTTTGATGTTCTTAGGTTCTACTATTTCTGAAATGTTAGATTAACTACTCCCCTTTTATGTTAGAAAACTTCTACCTTTACAGTTCTGACAGTCACAATTAAACATGTTAAGTTACACATTATTGAATCATAAGACTCTTATCCCCAACTCCTTTCACTAGACCCATCTAGACAAGATAAAAACTATTCAGTGGGAATTCTACCTTACCCCACACACTCTGAAACTAAACTCCCTCTTAAAAACTTTATAAGCCAGTCACTTCATGCCTTTATAGGCCCCCTACCCCCATTTTAGGTAGTCCATGACTAAGTTTAGGTAGCCCATATCTAAACATCAGGATTGGAGGAAGAATCATTAACATCTGCGATATGCAGATGGTATGACCTTGCATGCTGAAAGTGAAGAGGACTTAATGTATTTACTGATAAAGATCAAAGACCACAGTCTTTGGTACGGATTGCATCTCAATGTAAAGAAAACAAAAATCCTCACCACTGGACCAATAAACAACATTCTTATCAACGGAGAAAAGATTGAAGTTGTCAAGGAGTTCATTCTTCTTGTATCAACTATCAACACTCATGGAAGCAGCAGTCAAGAAATCAAACAATGTATTGCATTAGGCATATCTGCTACACAAGACAATTTTAAGGGGTTGAAGAGCAAAAATGTCAGCTTGAAGACTAAGGTGCGCCTGACCCAAGCCATGGTATTTTCAATAACCTCATATGCATGTTAAATTTGGATGGTGAATAACGAAGGCTATAGAAGAATTGATACTTTTGAGTATGGTGTTGGAGGAGAATATTGAAAGTACTATGGGCTGCCAAAAGAACCAATAGATATATGTTGGAAGAAATTCAGCCAGAGTGCTCCTTGGTGGTCAGGATGACCAAACTTGGTCTCTCATACTTTGGACATATTGTCATGGGAGACTAGTCACTGGAGAAGGATATCAAGTTTGGTAAGGTGGAGGGTCAGAGAAAAAGAGGAAGACTTGGCAAAGTGGAAGCATCAATGGGCTCAAGTGTGGCAACAATTGTGAGGTTGTTCCAGGACTGGGCATATTTTGTTCTGTTGTACATAGTGTCGCTATGAGTTGGTACCAACTCGATGGCACCTAACAACAACAACAACAACAGTGTGTAAGTTGCCCTTCCCTATCAACCCTATTTAGAGAGGGGTTGGTTTTGATCCTTGATGTAAAGATACCTTCCCTCTCAGTTGTTATTTTGAGCTACTACATCAATACATATAGGTCAAGTTCATCAAATGACAACAACTTATACTTGTTTGCTTTATCAAATGTATCTTCCTCTATTCAAGTTCTTATCAAGTGATTTAAGCTAGGCCAAATGAGTCCTATCTGTAAATTAGAGCATTCTTATGCATCTTCCCTCACTTCACATCAGCTGAACACTTCTGTCTCAACTCTTACCCTCCATGACTATGTCTTAGTCCATGGGCTTAGGAGTCCCAGATCTCACCACACTTTGGACAATAAGCACTTCTTCTTCTCATGCACATCTCCAGGTCCACAGGAGTCTATGGAACATGGTCGAACTCATCCCATATCTTCATTGGTGCCTCTTCCCCACTTCCACTCACTAGTAGAACAACGTGGTCACCAGCAACCATCCAGGCTGGTCTGCTTGTCCTTTCCAGTGGGGATTTCCCAACTCAGAAGGTTCTGGATGAGCCTCAAGAGTCCACCTAAGTTTGCATACACTGCAAAGGCCCCCCAAAACGCTATTCTACTGGGCAAGTTCTAGAACCCCATTTTCGTTTTTCCAATCAGTTATAGGCTGAAGGTGAGCTTAACAAACTTTTCAGTAATCATGTTTCCCGATAATCCTTTCTAACCCACTCAAGTGTCTATTTTACAATCGTAGGCAAGGAAACCAACATTCATAAGACAGTCAAGTATTTTAACATTCTTTCCCTTCTTTTACCCATTCATACTATGACTTGATCCCTGTATGACAGAGTGCTCTTATTCCAGGATTGACCATACATCACTATTTACCTTTGTCCCATTTAGCCCATGCTAACCTAACTCAGTGTTCCCCTACCTACTCTCTATCTATGCTGTTCTTCCACCCCACTCACCCTTCTGTGTATTGCCCTCCTCAATACAAAATTATGATGTGTCTATCCCCTAACCTGTGCTGTACCATCCCCTCCCTCCTACTCCTAGTAACCAACTTTTTTTTTTTTTTCCCCCCTTTTAGTATGGGTATCTTTTCTTAAGCTTTTACAATAATGGTCTTATACAATATTTCTCCTTTTATGCCTGACTAATTTCACTCAGCATAATGTTCTTAAGGTGCATCCATGTTATATATGGTGGCTTGTAGCTTCCTTGTTATTCTTCAAGGTTGCATAATATTCAATTGTGTGTATGTAACAAAGTTTGTTTATCCATTCTTCTATTGATGGGCACTTAGGCTGTCTACATCATTTTGCTATTGTGAATAGTGCTGCATTAAACATTGGTGTGCATATATCTACTCGTGTTCTAGATCCTATTTCTTGTGAATCTATACCAAGTAGAGGAATTCTGGATCATAAGCCATTTCTATTTCCAAATTTATCAGGAAGCACCACACCGTTTTCCAGAGTGATTGAACCATTTTGCATTCCCACCAGCAATGTTGAAGGGTACAAGTCTCTCCACCTTGCCAGCATTTATTGTCCTGTGCTGTTTTGTACTTCACTGCTGTTTCTAGCATGAAATGGCATCTCATTGTTGTTTTGATTTGCGTCTCTCTAATAGCTAATGCTCAAGAACAATTTTAAATATGTTTGTTGGCTGCCTGAAGTTTTTTCCTTGGTGAAATGTCTGTTGATATGCTGTGCCCGTTTTTTAATTGGGTTGTCTTTTTTCTTGTAGAGATTTTGTCATTTCCTATAGATTTTAAAAATTAATCCCTTGTCTGATATGTCATTGCAAAGATTTTTCCTCATTCTGTGGCTTTCCTTTTACTCATTTAAGTTTCTAATTTTGAGTATGTCTTAGTCATCTATTCTGTCTTCATTTGTTCATGCAATTTTCACAATGTTTGATAATGTGTGCCCCATGTTAGAGCCATTAAATTTGTCCATATTTTTTCATTGATGACTTTTATAATTATGGTACATGCATTTAGGTCCTTAATCCATGTTTAGCTGGTTTTTGTATATGGTGTAGGATAAAGGTCTTGTTTCATTTTTGTGCATATCAATTTCCAGTTTTACCAGCATCATCTGTTGAAGAGGCTCTCTCCTCCCCATTCAATGTATTTTTGCCCTTTGTCAAAAATCAGTTGTCTCTATGTGAATGGGTAAATTTATGCATTCTCAATTCTGTTCCATTGATCAATGTGTCTTTCATTGTACCAGTACTAGGCTGTTTTGACCACTGTAGCCATGTAGTAAATTTTGAAATCAGGACTAAGAATCCTCCAACTTTTTTCTTCTTCTTAAGCAGTTCTTTGTTTATCCTGGGCCACTTCCCTTTCATTATAAAATTTATAATAATTTTTTCAATCTCTTTAAGGAATGTCATTGGAATTTGGATTAAGTTACATGTGTAGATTGCTTTGGATAGTATTGACATTTTCACATTCTTAAGTGTTCCTATCCAAGAGCATGGTATATTCTTCCATTCTGGTAAGTCTCTTTTGGTTTCTTATAATAGTGTTTTGTAGTTTTCTTTGTACAGTTCTTTTGTTTTTCTAGTTAGATTAATTCCTAAATATTTCATCATTTGGGTGGCAATTATAAATGGAATTGCTTTTCTAATTTCCTTTTCAGTGCTGTCATTATCAGTATGGAGGAATCCAACTGATTTGTGTATGTTTATCTTGTAACCTGCCACTTTGCTGAATGCAAATGATTTCTCATAGGTTTTTTTGCTAAGTCTTTGTTTTTGTTGTTGTTTCATTATGTATACAATCATATCATCTACAAATAGAGATTTACTTCTTCTCAGGTAATTTGGATGCCTTTAATTTCCCTATCTTGCCTGATAGCTCTGGTTAAGACTTCCAACATAATATTCAATAGAAGTCGTGATAAAGGACATCCTTGTCTGGTTCCTGTTCACTAAGGGAAGGCTTTCATTTTCTGTCCATTGAGAGTGATGTTGGCTGTTGGTTTTGTATGTATGTTTTTAATTGTGTTGAGGAATTTCCCTTCAATTTCTACTTTGTTGAGTGCTTTTATCACAAATGGATGTTGGATTCTTTCAAATGCCTTTTGTACATCAATCAATATAACTATGTGGTTCTTTTCCTTTTTTTTCATTTATATGGTAGATTACCTAGACTATTTTTCTAATATTGAACCATGCTTGCATCCCTGATATGACTCCCACTTGGTCATTATGTTTTATTTTTTTGATGTGTCATTGAATTCTGTTGACTAAGATCTTGTTGAGAATTTTGAAAACTATATTCATGTGGGATACTTGTCTATAATTTTGTTTCTCAGTGATGTCCTTCTTTGGTTTTGGTATGAGGGTTATGTTTGATTCATAAAATATATTAGGAAGTTTTCCATCATTTTTTATATTCTGGAATAATTTAAGTAGCTCTTCCCTGAATGTTTGGTGAAACTTATCAGTGAAGCCATCTGGACCTGGACATTTTTAGTTTCAAGTCCTTTGATGACCTGATCACTTTCTTCTTTTGTTCATGTTTTCTGCTTAACTCTATGCAAATTTAGGTAGGTTACCCCTTTTTAAAAATATATCCATCTCCTCTAGATTTTCCAATTTGTTGGAGTACAAATCTTCATAATATTCTATTATGTTTTTATTTCTATTGGTTCTGTTGTGGCATCACCTATGTGATTTCTTATGTGTGTTATTTGCATCTTTTCCCTCTTTTCTTTTGTTAGGTTTGCCAATGGTTTGTGAATTTTATTAATCCTTTTTAAGAACCAGCTTCTTGTCCTGTTGATTTTTGGTATAGTTTTTCTATCTCATTTATTTCTGCTCTAATCTTTATTATCTCTCCTCTTCTGTTGACTGTAGTTTTACTTTGCTGATCTGTTTCTTATTGTTGGAGATGTTATGCTAATGTGTTGATTTTGGTTCTTACTTCCTTTTGGATGTGTGCATTTATTTTAATGAATTGTCCTCTCAGCACTGTTTTTGCCACATCCCAAAGATTTTGGTAAGTTGTGTTTTGATTCTCATTTATTTCTAGGAATGTTGTGAATTCGTCTTTTATCTGTTGTACTTTCCAGTAGCTTTTCAGCAGGGTGTTTGTTATTCAGTTTCCATGTATTTGACTTTATTTCCTCAGTTTTCCCATTGTTGATTTCTAATTTATAGCATTGTGTTCTGAAAAGATGCTTTGTAGTATTTTGACAGTGGTAAATTTATGGAGGCTTGTTTTGTGGCCTAATACATGGTCTATTTTGGAGAGCATTCCATGTGCACAGGGAAATAATGTGTATTGTGCTGTTGTTGGTTTGAATGCTCTGTACATATCTATGAGGTTGAGTTGGTTGATTGTGATGTTTAGTTCCTCTATTTTGTTTGTAACAACTTCCAATTTTCCTAGATCCCTTTTTATATACTGCATTTCAATTTTTAATGGGTTTTTACAGTTGTTCTCATTTTGAGTGTGTCCCTTCAGCAAATGAAGATCCCCAAAACTTTGCTCCATTCACATCATTAAAATCAACTCTATTTTGAGTAGGCTGCTCTTCCCCAACCATATTTTTAGTTCCTTTTAACCTAAGGGGTTCATCATCTAACACTATATCAGACAATCTTCTGCTGCTTTTCATAAGATTTCAATACCTGTATTTTAGGAATTTGTCTGCATCGTTTTCCTAGTCTTAGTCTGGAATCTCTGCTAAAACTTGTCCACCATGGGTGAACCTTCTGGTATTTAAAATACCACTGGTCTAGCTGTTAGCACCATAGAATGACTAACTGACAAAGGATTGCTATATTACAAGGTTTGGTGTCTAAATACATAGATATTTAACAAGATTTATAGTACTGCTATTAACTTTGAGATTGTATTCTTCTACTATATTTCATTCATCCATTTTTGTATTGTTATCCTAATTGGACAAGTTCTACTCTTAAGGATTAGCACGTTTGAATTTAGGCCTGAGAGTAGTTTCCAGGGATTTCCACTTCTTAAGCTGACAATTTTCCTGAAGTCTGATATTATTTCTGTTTTGGTTTGATTATATTTTTGTTTCTAATTGGTCAGTAAGCTATGCAAATCTTAATGTAATTATGAGTTTGATACTTTCATACACAGTCAAAGCAGATAGCTGTTCCAGAACATTACATAACTTGCCACAGAGATCTAAGGGCTGATGTATATGTTATTGTTAAGTGCTATCCAGTCGGGTCTGACCCATAGCAACCCTGGATAGGGTTTCTGAGGAGCAGCTGGTGAGCTTGAACCACCAACCTAAAAGTTCAAACAGCTTTGCAGTCTGGCACATTAACACACAGCACCACACAATTTTTATTTATCCTATTTTAAAGGAAGTAATCATAACCTAAAATTATATTATGAATCCATTTTTTTGCTTGTTTACTTTGTACACCCTTTAATGTTAGCTTCAAAAGGGTGACAGTTTGTCTTTTTCATCCATTTCTTTAACTCCTGGAACATTTTTGACCTATAATAGGCATGCAATGAATTTCTGCTGAATGAATGGATGAACTGGAAAATGACCAATTTTTTTTTTTTTGTATTGGCATTTTCTTTTGCATCTCTAGTATATATCTGTGAAAGTTTTCTTATGTTAAGCCTTAAAGTCTTCTAACCTCTAAAATCACTGGAGGTTATGTTTATAGCAGCATAGACTTAATAATATATATAACTCCTGCTGTGGTGCTATAGGATCAGCACTGGACTGTGAACCACTTCAAACCCATCAGCATTTAATACAACATATATATACATACTTAACAACATATATATACTTAACAACAACATATATAATATACACATACACACAAGGTTGAGTCCAAAAGTATCCATGCTCTAGCTGTAGAATTCATTTTAATCAACATTTAGAAAAGACAAATACATCATTTTTTACATAATCTCCTTGCTTTTCAATATATTTTGTCCATTTGTCAGCAAGCTTTCCTATTCCTATATTAAAGAAAATGTTTTAGGCTGAGCCTCAAGTCATGAATGTACTGCTGTCTTTACTTCTTCATTGGAGGTGAATATTCATCCTCAAAGGGCTAATTTCAGGGGACCAAAAAAATGAAAGTCCAATGGAGCAAGGTCCAGGACTATAAAGGGGATGCTTTAACACCTCAAAGGGAAAGTTTTTGCAGAGTGTGAACAGTGTGGGCAGAGGTGTGTGAGCATGAAATGTCATGCAAGCTCACAATGCTTTGATAACAGACCTCTGTGTTTAATAATGAAGTTTAATAATGAAGTTTAATGAACATCTCACTGTAACTGGCTCTTTTGATTGCTGAATATTTTTCCTGATAGTGTTCTGATACTTGCATTTGAGAATCCCAGAAAATCATAAGCCTCATCTTTCCAACTGATGGTTGACTTTTTTTTTTTTTTTTAAAATTTAAGGTTTTT
>NW_006408562.1:2129557-2130840 GCF_000296735.1 Chrysochloris asiatica | reverse complement strand
CCTGCCACTTTGCTGAATCTTTCAATGAGGTCTAGTAGCTTTTTTACTGAGTTTTTGTAGTTTTCTACATATAGGATCATATCGTCTGCAAATAGGGAGAGTTTTACTTCTTGTTTGTCAATTTGCATACCTTTAATTTCCCTGTCTTGCCGTATAGCTCTTGCTAAGACTTCCAGCACAATATTGAATAGAAGTGGTGCCAGAGGACATCCTTGTCTGGTTCCTGTTCGCAGAGGGAAGGCTTTCAATTTCTCTCCATTGAGAGTAATATAGGCTGTTGGTTTTGTATATTGATGGTTGACTTTTGAACGTTCTCTTGTTTGGTGATTTAGGATGATTCCTCTCAGGTTCATAGTGATGAATCCCTGTCTTGTCATCAGCATTTATTTATTTTTTTTAGGAAGCTTTTACCTCCTTTTGATTATCAGTCCAACTTTTATTTGTAGGCATCCAAATGCTTCTGTTTATGCTCTTCCATGAGTTGTTTTGGTGCCCATCAAACACAAAGTGTTTTTGTTTTGTTTTGTTTTGTTTTTATTGTGAATTATGTGATCATTTAAATGGGAGAAATTCAGCTTTACACTTATCCTATCATATTTCATTTCCTTGCAATGATTACAATCCTTTCCATACATAATCATTCAACAGTATTTGCTTATATTACCTCTTTTTTTGTTTGTTTTTGATGTACACTGAAACACTCAGGAATATATAATCATCCAAACAACCAAAGAGCATACCCCGCAAACCTGTCCCCCAGCCACCAGAGCATGGCCATTCTCCCTTTATGAGGCTAGAGTCCCTAGCATGTCCATCTCCCCACATCATCATCTCTGTCTCCATCTCTGGTGTTGCTGTATCTCTGGATAGGGTCCCACACTCTGCTCATCTTCCATGATTGTCCTAGTGTCTTTGGTTCCTGGACTGCAAGATCAACCACTCCACTCTTTTTGGTACAAAATGTTTCTACTTCTACATTTACAATAACCACATCAGTGCTAATAACAGTTGTTCATCACCCATCTCTCTTCACCAGGTTGAAAACCACTCAGTGGAGATTCTACCTTCCTCTACATCCACTAAAACTAAACTCCCTCTTGAAAACTTGTAAGCTTGTCACTTCTTGCCTTTGTAGCCCTCCATTTTAGGTAGCTTATGTCTAAGTTGCCCATCCCTGTCAACGCTATGTCCAGAGGAGTTGGAAATGATCCTTCCTTCCCTCTTTTAACCTACTACATCCATAAGTGTAGGTCAGGTTCATCAAATTGTAGTGCATTACACTG
>NW_006408562.1:2118770-2128877 GCF_000296735.1 Chrysochloris asiatica | reverse complement strand
AGAAGTTTCTGGATGGGGATCAGAATTCCACCTAAGATCTTATACATTGCAAAGGCTTCACAGGAAGCCTCTTTTACTAGACAAGTTATAGTCATTGTTTTTGGTCCCCTGAAATTAGTTCTTCGAGGATAAATATTCACCTCTGATGAAGAAGTAAAGACAGCAGTACATTCGTGACTTGAGACTCAGCCTAAAACGTTTTCTTTAATACTGATGAACCCATTTCAGTTATCCCAATCAGTTATAGGCTGAAGAAAGACTTACAAACTTTCTATAGTGATGTTTCTGACTAGTCCTTTCTCTCCCTCTCTAGTGTCTATTTTACAATAGTAGGCAAGGGAAAGCAAGATTCATAAGACAGTCAAGCATCTTAACATTATTTCCCCTCTTTTACCCATTCAGACTATGCCTCAATCCCTGTATCCCAGAGCCCTGTTGCTCCAAGGTTGAGCATACATCACTATTGGCCTCTGTCCCATTTAACCCATGCAAACCTGCCTAAATGTTCTTCTATTTGCCTTTTTCTTCCATTCCCCTCCTCCTTGTATATTGCCCCCACCAACACCCAAGCTATCGTGTGTCTATTCCCTACCATATGCTCAACTTCCCCTCCCTCCCCTTACCCAGCACCCCACACCCAAGGTAACCAACAAATAATTTTTTTGTTTTTGCTGTTTTCTTTTAGTGTGGGTATTTTTTCTTAAGCCTTTACAATATGACCTTATGCAGTATTTCTCCTTTTGTGACTGACTGATTTCATTCAACGTAATATCCTCAAGGTTCATCCATGTTATGTGGTAGCTTACAAATTCCTTGTTATTCGTCAAGGTAGCATAACTTTCCATTGTGTGTATGTACCAGAGTTTGTTTATCCATTCTTTCACTGATGGGCACTTAGACTGTCTGCATCTTTTTGCTATTTTAAATAGTGCTGCTATGAATATTGGTGTGCATGTATCTACTTGTGTTATGGTTCACATTTCTTGTGGATAAATACAAAGTAAAGGGATTGCTGGATCATAAAGGTATTTATATTTCCAACTTTTCTGAGGAAACACCATACTGTTTTCCAGGGTGGTTGGACCATTTTGAAATCCCACCAGCAATATAGGAGTGTCCCAGTCTCTCCTGATCATCACCAGCATTTATTTTCCTCTTCTTTTTTGAACTTCACTGTTATTGCTGGTGTGAGATAATATTTCTTTGTTGTTTTGATTTGCATTTATACGATATATTGCATTCAGCAAATCTGCTGCACAAGACCTTTTTAAAGTGTTGAAGAGCAAAAATGTCAGCTTGAGGACTAAGGTGCGCCTGACCCAAGCCATGGTATTTACAATAACCACATATGCATGAAAAAGCTGGATGGTGAATAAGGAAGACCTTAGAAGAATTGATGCTTTTGAGTTATGGTGTTGGAGGAGAATATTGAAAGTGCCATGGGCTGCCAAAAGAACCAATAAATCCATTTTGGAAGAAGTGCAGCCAGAGTGCTCCTTGGAGGCCAAGATAGCCAAATTTCATCTCTCATACATGTTTCTATGTTCTTCTTGGATTTTCATTTTATTGCTATGTTGTGAAGTGTTAATTTTCTTAAAGATTACCTTATAGTCCATTAACTTTTCCCTCCATTTAGTGTAGTCTGATTTTTCCTGTAATCTACCTGACCTTCTCACAATCTGGCTCTCTGTTCCTACGTGTTTACCTTCTTTTACATTGCAAATGTTTTGGCCATAGACTGACCTCCCAGAATCTCTGAGTTTGTTCTTATAGTTTTGTTCTGTTCTAGACTCTTCCTTCTGTCGATTTAGTTCTGGGAGGTGCTGCCACGTATGTCAATCTCTGGTCGTTGTCTGTTCTTGTTGGTTCTCAGACCACAGGACACTCTTTAGGATGTTTTATAACACAGGATTGGCTTTGAAAAAATCACTTAGCTTCTGTTTATCCAGGAATGTTTTGATTACACCAGCATATTTGATTGATAGCTTTGCTGGGTAAAGGATTTTTGGTTGTCAGTTTTTTTTTTTTCTTTCAGGGTTTTATATATGTCTCCCCTTTGCCTTCTTGCTTGGATGGTTTCTGCTGCGAGATCTGAGCTTCATCTGACTTGCTTGACTTTGCCTGTAACACCTCTGTTTTCCTAGGAGCTTTCAGGAGCGTCTCCTTATCTTTGATTTTGGAGAGCTTGATTATGATATGTGTCCATGGTTTTCTTTTGGAGTCTATCCTTCCTGGGGTTCATTGTGCTTCTTGAACATATATCTTTTCACTTTTCAGGATGTTAGGGAAATTTTCTTCCAGCAGTTCTTCAGCTATTTTCTCTGTGGACTGTGTGATTCTTCTTCTTTGGAATGCTGATAATTCTTAAGTTATTCCTCTTCATGTTGTCCAACATGAATCTTAGAGCTTCTTCAGATTTTTTTTGTCCTTTTTTCTGTTTGATCTTCTATCTTAGTGGTATTGAGAGATTTGTGTTCCAACTCACTGGTCTGCCTTCTATCTTGTCTATTCTACTCCTCTGCCCTTTCAGTGTATTGTCTGTTTCTGCTATTCTATTATTGAACGTTTAGACCTCTCTATGTAGGTTTTGAATTGTGTCTAATGCTGTTTCTATCTTATTTGATTGTTCCTGTAGTGCTTTCCTAACTTCCTTATTTTTCTCAACTCTATTGTAAAGTGTTTTGATACATTTTATAATCATATTTCTGAATTCCTTCTCAGGCATTTCCAAGGCCTTCCCTCCTTCCAGAATGGAGTCCAGGTCTACCTCTAGGTCATTTGTCTCAGATATTTTATCTTGTTTCTGAACATGCGCTAATATGGTCATCTGCTTTTGCTTCTTGGACATGTTTAGTGTTTATCTGTAGCCTTAGTACTTAATTTGAGTATGTGTTTTGGTATTTTTTGTGCTTTCTGATTGCTTCCAGGTAGATGTGATCAGGATTTGGGCTTCCCTTTTCACTCTTCTTATTGCTTAACTCAGAGTAACTGCTTAGGTGTTGTCTGCTTCCCTGGTATATAGCAATTGATATTGGTTCTTACCTGGATTTTGGTGTTTTATAGAGTGTGATTATAGGTTGACTATATGGCAGCAGCTGCTGTCTCTTCTTGGGTAATATAGGGAGAGAAAGTGTTGTCCAAAGGCAGTAGTGGGAGCATAAAACAGCAAAATAGCAACAGCAAAAAAAAAAAAAAACCACCCAAAAAACAACAACAAAAACTACATTGTATACTGTAGCCTATAATTGCAGAAAAGGGAGAAGAGTGAGAGAAGAAAAAAACAAAATCTGTAGCCTACTATGAGTATGACATTAATGTCCTCTTTCATCTTCTTGCCTTCAAAGCAGCCTGAGAGATTTCAGGATGCCACTGTTGGTTGTTATGCTATACCTCAGGATTTAATTTCATTTTTGGCCTGTATTGTTCTTAAAGTCTCTTTCACTCTCCACAACCTTTGTTCTGGCCTTTTCTGTATTAAAACCAAAATAAAACAAACATTTCAGGGCTGTCTCTTGGGCTGAGAGTGTCTTTACGCATGTGTGGCAAAAGAACCCACCAGTGGTGAGGGGTTTCCATTTGCTCAGGCACCCCCTCTAGTCACCAGAATGGACGTGCACAAACAGTACGGAGCAAATGAACAGATATGCAAAAAAAAAAAAAAAAAAAAAAAAAAAAAAAAAAAATGAGAACAAAGCAAAACTAACAAAGTGTATTGTCCACTTTTCCTCTGAGATTCTCATGGCATTTATCTATGGTGTGTTCTGTACCCTTCCCCCACCCCTTGGTCTTCCCATTTGATCTCACCCAAGTTGTCAGCTCTGGACCATCAAGCCCAGCAGATTCAAAGGACATTATTTCTTACTTTCACTACAAGTTCCACTAGCTGATAAGCCTTCAAACTTTTAAAATATTCCTACCTATGTGTTTCCGAGTTTTGGAGCTCTGCCCTGAATCTTCTTTGTCTGGTATTCTGTGGTATTGCTGAAGGCAAAACGCACTGCACCTCCTCCACCCTAACCACCATCAAGCCCTGCCTCGTGTTGGCTAGGATTTTGTTGAGAATTTTTACACCTATATTCATGAGGGATATTGATCTATAATTTTCTTTCTTAATCATGCCCTTCCCTTTTTTGGTATGAGGGTTATGCTTGCTTCATAAAATGTATTAGGAAGTTTTTCATCTTTTTTCTATATTATGTAATAATTTGATAAGAGGTGATAGCTGGTAAAACTTAACAGTAAAGCTTTCTGGACCTGGTCTCTTTTTTTGTTTGGGAGTTTTTTGATGATCAATTTCCACTTTTGTTATAGGTCTGTGAAATATTTCTGTTTCACTTTGTGTACGTTTAGATAGGTCATGTTTTTCTAAAAAATGTATCTGTCTCCTTAGATTTTCAAATTTATTGGAGTACAACTCTTCATAATCTGTTATTAATCTTTTTATTTCTATTGGTTCTGTTGTTACAATGCCCATATGGTTTCTTATGCGTGTTATTTGTGTCTTCTCCCTCTTTTCTTTGTTAGGTTGACCAATGGTTTGTCAATTTTATTAATCCTTTTGAAGAATTAGCTTCTTGTCCTATTGATTTTTTTAGTTTTGTTGTTGTTTTTGTCTATCTCATTTATTTCTGCTCTAATCTTTTTTTCTCAATTAAAATGTAGAATTTTATTCTTAGATTTAAGGACCATGATAGAAACAACACATATAAGTCTTAAATTTAGTTTTGTGATGTTCCTGGCAGTAAATTTTCTACAATAATTCTGTCATAAGCAAAAAAACTAAAAATTGAGAAATATGATCACAAGCAAAAGCAAGTATTTATAAAATTATGTTTAAATAATTCCATGCAGTGCTAATTTATAGAAAAGACAATTATGATAGATGCTTCAATCTGAGTGTTTGGAAATATCCATATACATTTTTTTGTGTACATGTAAATAATAATTACAATTTTTTAAAATTTTATTTTGAAGTTTTTATTGTACAAGGCATGAGAGTTTACAGAGGAGAACATCATCCTATTGTATTTCATATAATTGCAACAATTACAATTCATATATCACCATTCAACAGTATTTGCCTTCATTCCCTCTGTTTTTTTTTTTTCTTTGTTTTTTGTTTTTGATGTATATAAACATACTCAGGAATATATATTCATTTAAACAACCCAAGGGCATATTCTGCATGCCTGCCTCCTGGCTGCCAGCACATAGCCTTTCTCTTTTCATGAGTCTAGAGTCCTCAGCTGCACTATTTCTCCATGTCATCATCTTTGCCTCCATCACTGGTGTCACTGCTTCTCTGGATAGAGCCCCACATTCTGCTCATGCTCTTATCCTTGATGATCCTAGGGTCCTCTGTTCCTGGAATGTAAGATTAACTATTATCTGCTTTTTATTATAAAACTTCTACCTTTACAGTTATGACAATCTCAATTATTCATGATAACAATTACTCACTACTGAATTACAAGACTCTTATCTCCATCTCCTTTCACCAGACCTGTTTAGACAAGATGAAAACTATTCCATGGGGATTCTACCTTTACTAGCACACTCTGAAACTAAATTTCCTCTTGAAACATGTAAGAAAGTCACTTTGTGCCTTTATACCCCCACCTCCAATTTTAGGTAGCCAAAATCTAAGTTGCCTGTCCCTATCAATCCTGTGTAGAGAGGGGATAGTTTTGATCCTTGATGTAAGAACTCCTTCCCACTCAGTTGGTATTTTGAGCTACTACATCTGTAAATATAGGTCAAGTTCATCAAATGGTAGCAATTTACATTTGTTTCCTTTATCAAATTTCTTTATCGTCCTATCATCAAACCATCGAAGGTAGGCCAAGTAATCCTATCTGCAAGTTTGGGCATTCTTGTGTGTCTCCCCTCACTTCACATTAGTTGGATGCTTAACTCTCAACTCTAACCCTCCGTGGCTATGTCCTAGTCCATGGGCTTAGGAGTACGAGGTCTCACCACAATTCAGACCAATAAGTACTTCCTCTTCTCTTACACATCTCCAGGTCCACAGGAGTCTATGGAACATGGTCAAACTTATCCCATATCTACACTGCTGCCTTTCGACCACTTCCACTAACAAGTAGAACAATATGGTCACCAGTAAGCTTACATGCCTGCACATATGTTCCTTTTGAGTTATAGTCTTATAGGGGGGGTTTCCTGAAGGGACCTGATTGCTTAACTGGATGGCTCACCTGTGAAGAACTTGCTTGTTCTTATAGTAGCCAGACTGCCCTTTGTGCTTCTGACATTTCCTGCTGTCTTTCTATCATGAAGTATCTTCTGTTCCTCTAGTCAGCCCAGGAAGGTCTTCTTGTCATTTCAAATGTGAATGTCCCACCTCAGAAGGTTCTGGATGGGGCTCAGGATTCCACCTAAGGTCCTATACAATATATAGACTCTGCAATAAGCCTATTTTTCTGGGGAAGTTCTATAACCCCTTTTAGGTATTCTAATCAATTATAGGCTGAAAACAGACGTACAAGCTTTCTGTAATCATATTCCTCAATATTCTTTAATATCCCACTCAAGTGTCTATTTTACAATAACAGGCAAGGGAAACCAATATTCATAAAACAGTCAGTCATCTTAATATTGTTTCCCTTCTTGAACTTATGCAGACAATGACTCAATCCCTGTATCATGGAACCCTGTTCCAAGGTTGAACATATAACACTATTTACCTTTGTCCCATTTAGCCCATGCAAACCTGCCTAAGTGTTTACCTATCAACCTTGTTCTTCTATCCCGTTTCTCCTTCTTGTATATTGCCCTACCCAACAGTCAAACTATAATGTGTCTGTCCCCTAGCCTGTGTTCTACCATCCTCTCCCTACCAGTCCTGGTAGCCAACAAAGAAATTTGTATTTTTCTTTCTTTTGGAATGGGTATCTTTTCTTAAGCTTCAGATTTTTAATGTTTCCATGTTCTTCTTGGAATTTAATTTTCTTGGCATGTTGTGAAGTATTAATTTTCATTGAGTTTACCCTATATTCTATTAACTTTTTCCCCCATTTAAAACAGTCTATTTTACCCTGTTATCTACCTAATATCTTCATCATCTGTATCTCTGTTCCTATATTTTTACTTTCTTTCACATTGTAATTGTTTTGATCATAGACTGACATCCCAGATCTTCTGAATTTGTTCTTATAGTTTTGTTCTGTTCTGGACTCTTCCATTTTTGATTGAGTTTCAGGTTGTGTTGCAATGTACGTCAATATCTGGTTATTTTCTATTCTTGTTGGTTCTCAGTCCCAACAACTCTCTTTAGGATGTTTTGAAGCGTTGGGTTGACTTTGACAAAGTCCCTTAGATTCCATTTATCCTGTAATATTTTTATTATACCATCATATTTGAATGACAGTTTTGTTGGGTTTTCTGGGTTGGCCTTTTTTTTTCAGGGTTTTATACAGGTCTCCTATTACCATCTTGCCTGCATTGTTTCTGCTGAGAGGTAAGAGCTTAATATTATTTGATTGCATTTGTAGGTAAGACTTATTTTTTCCCTAACTGCTTTCAGGATTCTCTCCTTGTTTTTGATTTTGGAGAACTTGATTATGATTTTCTTTTAGGGTCTATCCTTCCTGGGGTTCATTCAGCGTCTTGAAACTTTGTCTTTTCATTTTTCAGGATGTTAGGGAAATTTTCTTTCAGAAGTTCTTCAACTATCGCCTCTGTGGTCTTCTGGGATTCTTCCTGTTCTGGAATTCCAATAATTCTCAAGTTAGTCCTCTTCATATTATCCCACATGAATCTTAGACTTTCTTCAGATTTTTTATCTTTTTTTTCTGCTTGCTCTTCTGTCTTGATAGTATTGAGAGATTTATCTTCCAGCTCACTGGTTCTAGCTTTGATCTGTTCAATTCTACTCTTTGCCCTTTTAGCATATTGTCCTATTTCTGATCTTTTATTATTAATCATTTGGACCTCTTTCTGCAGGTTTTGAATTGTTTCCAATGCTATATCTATCTCATTTGATTGTTCCTATAGCACTTACCTCAATCCCTCTGTGGAGCATTTGGATACATGTCAATATTATCCTGAATTCCTTCTCAGGCAGTTCCAAGGCCTGCCCTCCTTCTAGTAGGAAGTCTAGGTCTACCTCCAGTTCATTTGCTTTAGTTACTGTATCTTGTTTCTGGAAATTCCTAACATCTTTAGTTGTTTCTTGGGTATTTTCAATAATTATATGAATGAATGTTGATATATTAAGCTTTCTGATTGCCTCCAGGTAAATGTGATCAGGTGATGGACTTCCGCTTTCATGATTCTTATTGCTCAATTCAGAGTAACTGTAGCAGGTATTGGCTCAATTCAGAGTAACTGTAGCAGGTATTGGCTATCTATAGTAGCTGGTATTGGCTCATGACTGGATGGTGGGATTTTTTTAAGGTGTTATTGTAGCTTGAGTGTTGTTGCTGTTGTTAGGTATCATCGATTCGGCACCGACTCATAGCAACCTTATGCACAGCAGAACAAAACAATGTCCGATCCTGGGCCAACCTCACTACTGTTGTCACACTTGAGTCCATCGATGCTGCCACCTTGCCAATCCATCTTGTTAGGATCTTCCTCTTTTTCTCTGACTCTCCAACTTACTAAACATGATATCATTTTCCAGAAACTGTTCCCTCCGGACAATATGTCCAAATTATGAGAAATGAAGTTTGGCCATCTTGACCTCTAAAGAGCACTCTGGCTGCACTTCTTCAAAAATGGATCTATTGGTTCTTTTGGCAGTCCATGGCACTTTTAGTATTCTCCTCCAACACCATAACTCAAAGGCATCAATTCTTTCAAGGTCTTCCTTATTCACTGTCCAGCTTTCGTATGCATATGAGGTTATTGAAAATACCACTGCTTGGGAACCTTGGTCCTCAAGCTGACATCTTTGCTCTTCAACACTTTAAAAAGGTCTTGTGCAACAAATTTGCCTAATGCAATACATCGTCTGAACTCTTGACCGCTGCTTCCGTGAGTGTTGATAGTTGATCCAAGAAGAATGAAGTCCTTGACAACTTCAATCTTTCCTCCATTGATAAGAATGTTGTTTATTCGTCCAGTGGTAAGGATTTATGTTTGCTTGACATTGAGATGTAATCCATACTGAAGGCTATGCTGTTTGATCTTCATCAGTAAATGTTTTAAGTCCTCTTCACTTTCAGCAAGCAAGGTTGTAGCATCTGCATATCGCAGGTTGTTAGTAAGTCTTCCTCCAATCCTGATGCCCCATTTTTCTTCGTAGAACCCAGCTTCTCATATTATTTGCTCAGCATACAGGTTGAATAAGTATGGTGAAAGAATACAACCTTGTTGCGCACCTTTCTTCATTTTAAAACATTCAGTGTTCCCATGTTCTTTTCAAACAATTACCTCTTGGTCCAGGTACAGATTCCTCATGAGTACAATTAAGTGTTCCAGAATACTCATGCTTCGCAATGCTGTCCATAGCTTGTCATGATCCACACAATCAAAAGCCTTTGCATAGTCAACAAAGCACAGGTAAACATCTTTCTGATATACTCTACTATCAGCCAAGATCCATTGGACAGCACGTTGTAGCCCCTTTTTAGGTATTACAATCAGTAATAGGCAGAAGATGGACTTACAAGCTTTCTATGGTGATGCTTCTGACTATTCTTTTCTCTCCTGCTCCAGTGTCTATTTTATATTATAATGCAAGGAAAACCAAGATTCAAAAGACAACCAAGCATCTTAACATTATTTCCCCCTTTTCCCCATTCCAACTATGGCTCAATCTCTGTATCCCATAGCCCTGTAGTTCCAAAGTTGTGCATACATCATTCTTTACCTCTGTCCCACTTAGCTCATTCAAACATGCCTAATTGTTCTCCCATCTGCTTTGTTATTCCATTCCCCCTCCCTTCTTGTATATTGCCCCCTTTCCCAGCACCCAAACATTGCTTTGTCTAATCCCTGCCCTGTGCCCTACCTTCCCTTCCCTACCCTACCCCCAACTTCCCAGCAATCAACAAAGAATTCCCCCTACCCACCTTTAGTATGGTTTCTTTTTCTTAGTCTTTTACAGTAGTGGTCCTATGCAGTATTTCTCTTTTTGTGACT
>NW_006408562.1:2114971-2116120 GCF_000296735.1 Chrysochloris asiatica | reverse complement strand
CCAATGGTTTATTTTGTTAATTCTTTCAAAGAACCAGTTTCTTGTCCTGTTGATTGTTTCTATAGTTTTTCTGTTTTCTATCTCATTTATTTCTGCTCTAATCTTTATTGTTTCTTTTTTTGGTGGCTCTGGGTTCCCTCTGTTGGTCTGTTTCTAATTGTTGTAGATGCTGAGTTAATGTGTTAAGTTTGGTTCTTTCTTCTTTTTGGATGGGTGCGTTTATTGCAATAAATTGTCCTCTTAGCACCGTTTTCGCCTGTCCTAAAAATTTTGGTATGTTGCGTTTTCGTTTTCATTTATTTCTAGAAACTTAGCAAATTCATGTTTAATTTCTTCTACTACCCAGTCACTTTTCAGCAGGTTGTTATTCAGTTTCCATGTATTTGACTTGAATTCCTAGGTCTTCCTATTGTTGATTTCTTATTTGATAGCATTGTGGTCTGAGAAGTTGCTTTGTAGTATTTTGATATTTGTATATTTATGGAGATTTGTTTTGTGGCCTAAAACATGGTCTATTCTGGAGAATGTTCCAGGTGCACTGGAAAAGAATGTGTATTGTGTAGTTGTTGGGTTGAATGCTCTGTACACATCTATGAGGCTCAGTTGGCTGATTGTGTTGTTTAGTTCTTCTGTGTCTTTGTCAAGTTTCTTTCTGGTTGTTCTACCCATTTTTGAAAGTTGTGTATTAAAAACACCCACTATTATTGTATGTTCATCTATTTCTTTCTTCAAAATTATTAGTTTGTTATATATATTTTGGCGCTCTTTCATTGGGAACATAGATATTTATTATGGTTATTTCATCTTGTTCAATTGTCCCTTTAATCATGAGATAATGTCCATCTTTATCTATTATGCTGTTTTTTGCCTTAAAGTTTATTTTATCAGAGATTAGTACTGCCACTTCTCTTCGCTTTTTATTGCAATCAGCTTGGTATATTTTCTTCCATCCTTTGACTTTTAATCTGCTTTTGTCTCTGTGTTTGAGATGCATCTCTTGCAGACAGCATATTGAAGGATCTTGTTTTCTTATCCATTCTGCCACCCTGCATCTCTTAACAGGTGCATATAATCCATTTACATTCAATGTAATTATCGATAGGTATTTATAAATTCCTGCCATTATATTTGTTTTTTCGTGGTGTTGCT
>NW_006408562.1:2110548-2113990 GCF_000296735.1 Chrysochloris asiatica | reverse complement strand
CTGTTATTTTGTTACTGATCATTTGGACCTCTTTCTGTAGGTTTTGAATTGTTTCCAATGCTGTATCTATCTTATTTGATTGTTCCTGTAGTGCTTTCCTGACTTCTTCCTTATTTTACTCAACTCCATTGTAAAGTGTTTTGAAACATTTTTTAATCATTTTTCTGAATTCTTTCTCAGGCATTTCCAAGGCCTGCCCTCCTTCCAGAATGGAGTCCCAGTATACTTCTAAGTCATTTGTCTCAGACATTTTATCTTTTTTCTGGACATGTGCTGATATGGTCATCTACTTTTGCTTTTTGGACATGTTTAATGTTTATCTGTGGCCTTAATACTTAATTGACTGTGTGTTTTGGTAATTTTTTATGCTTTCTAATTGCTTCCAGGAAGATATGATCAGGATGTGGGCTTCCCTTTTCACTCTTCGTATTGCTTAACTCAGAGTAACTTTCTCAGGTGTTGTCTGTTTCCCTGGTATATGGCAGCTGGTATTGGTTCTTGCCTGGGTTTTGGTGTTTTATAGAGTGTGTTTGTAGCTTGTTTATATGGCAGTGGTTGCTGACTCTTCTTGTGTAATATTGGGAGACAAAGAGTCCTCCAAAGGCAGAAGGGGGGCTATATAACAGCAAAACACCACCAGTGGGTAAAAAAAAAGAAAAAGAAAAAACACCACCAGTAAAAACAAGACTGAATATTGCAGTCTCTAATCACAGAAAAGGGAGGGGAGTGACAGAAGTAAAAGAGGGGAAGAAAAAAAAAATCTATAGCTTAATATAAGTATGCCTTTAATGTCCTGAGTTCTTGCCTCAAAGCTGCCCAAGAGATTTTGCCTTTAAACTCTTTCCATCCCTTTAGCCCCCTCCTTTTTCACATGATAAAAAACAGAACCAAAAGGGAACAGAGCAGTGCCTCAACTTTGGCTGAGTATCTGTGCGGGTTTGTGGCAGAAGAACCTACCAGCGGAGATGATGGGGGGTGGCAACTGGGCTCAGGCTCTCCCTCTATTCCCCAGAATGGAGGTGGGCAAACAGTGAGTGTGCCAAACAAAGCAAAACCGACAAACTATATTGTCCACCTTTGTACCAAGGTTACCGCTGAGTTTTTCCGTGGTGTCTCTATGGCCCCTGTTTTGTCCCACCGCTTGGTTTCACCCAGAATGTTGTCTCTGGCCTCCGAGCCCTGCCTGGCAGATTCAAAAGTACGTGATTTTTTACTTCAGCTCCAAACTCCACAAGCTATAAGCCTTCATCCTTTAAAATAATCCTATCTCTGTGGTTCCGAGTTTTGGAGCTCTGCCCTGGCTCTGCTTTGCCTGGTGTTCTGTGCTATTGTTGAAGGCAAATTTCACTGTACCTCCACCCTAGCCACCATTGTATCAGTAAGCCTTTGATCTTTATAAATATTTTATTTTATAGGTAGTCCAGGGTTCTGGGAACATGCCCTGAACATGCTTCATATGGTATTCTGTGTTGCTGCTCGTGGAGGTCTACCTAATCTGCCACTGGAAAACAGTTTTTGCCACAAAAGTTAGTTCTGGAATTGAAAGATTTCCTCTGGAAGCAATAGTCATATTATTAAACAGTCTTAATAGTCTCATGTCTACAAAGGAAAGAAAAGCTGACTAATAGCAGTATTTATAGGCATGAGGCAGAATTGAGGTCAGAAACAAGAAAGACAGGATTAAACAACCTGATCTATCCTACCACTGAGTGCTGATGGACCCAGTACTATTTGGATCCTGGAAACACCCAATGGATGGGTGGCTCAAAGAGAAGAAAATTAAAAGCTTTTACAGGGTAATCAAACAGTTTGTGTTTTCAAATACTCTTGTGATATTGAATTGAAGTACATTATCAAAAGTCTAAAATCAAGGTTTTCAATGATTTAATTCAAATGATCCAATATTGATTTGTTTTCTAGTGAATACATACTTAAAAAATCCAAAGCAAACCTTGTTCTGAGATATAACTTTCAAAAATTAGGAATAATAAACTAACACTTTATATATTAAAGAAAATTTTCATTTGATCCCAATTTACTGATATTATTTACATGTTTATCATGAGAAGACTATGTATTAGAAAATTTCTATTTTCTTGAACTTAACACAGGTTTCTTTCCTTCATTTTCTTTTTGTAATCTCTGTTATTTCAATTTAACATGAATATGCAGTTTACGTACTCATAGTCACCTTACAGAGTCCTGGTGTGGTAATGTAGGATAAGCACTGGACTGCTAAGCACAAGATTGTCAGTTCAAATCCTCCAGCCACTCTTTAGAAACACTATACAAAGTCTCTTTGAGTTAGAAGTAACTCTAACACACTAAACAACACTCACATTACATAAGTGAAATGAATAATTTTTGGCATCTGTCCATGTTCTCTAAATATAACTCATGTAATATTTATAAGATATTAAAATCATTCTTTATCCTTCAGTCATACAGAACTTCATTTGCATAACAATGCCTTTGAGGAAATTATTCTTCCTGAAAATTCAAGATGCAGTCATAAGTTTAGCTAATATGATGTAATCTATTTCAATAAAGATTTTTGACCCTGGCAAAGATATTTGATTAATCATTTAATAAATCTGCCAAAATAAATGTTTTAATAAAAATATTTAGCTAATAATATTTATGGGAGTGCTGTGGCTCTACAGGATAAGCACTGGAGTGTGATCCACAAGATCAGCATTTCAAGCATATCAACCACTCTGTGGAAGAAAGACAAGACTCTCTGTTCCCACATAGATTTACAGCCTCAGAAACCCTATACAAGATCACCACTATGAGTCTGAACTGACTCAAAAGCACTTGACAACAACAACAAATTTATAAGAATGATACCTCTATATTACATTGAATGTAATGGTTAGATGTCTGGTGAATATCCTATGATCCAAAAATCTATATATCAATCTATCCTATATTGACATATCTAATTAAGCACCCATCATGTATCTCTTTTGTTTATATGAATTATCTATTCTGTATAAATCCAAACTAACCTACTACCCAAAGATGTGCACCTTGAATTGGGATTAGTATGATGTGAAAAATAATTCACAAATTATTCTACTTTTCTTTTTTCATTGTTTAAAAATAAGTATATAACACAATATTTGCTTCTTTGATCTTTTTCACAATTATAATTTAATAACTCCAACTGCATTAACTAGCTATGCCACTATCATCAATGACTGTTTCCAAATTCCCATCATGATAAAGAGAATCTCAGTGCTTTCTATATATTGAGCCCCCGCCCCCCTTTCCTCTTTTTCCTGCCCCAGGTGACCATTAAGAAACTTGGTCTCTATACAGTTGTCTATTCTAGATATTTCATTGGACAGTGAATAAGGAAGATCGTAGAAGAATTGATGCCTTTGAATTGTGGTGTTAGAGGAGAATACTAAAAGTGCCATGGACTGCCAAAAGAACC